>NC_141771.1:2523453-2823453 GCF_051362555.1 Lingula anatina | reverse complement strand
TAAACTTTACATGGCTTAAAAGACTTCTTTATAAAGAAAAAAAAAGAGTAAGTGGAGAGCGTTTATTTTCGGCGAAATGTCAGGACTCGGTAGTAACAAAAGGTGAATTAAAAATACTAAAAGCAACTTCTTATCCCTTTTGGCAAAGATCATTGGTTCTTTGAGTGAAATTCAGAAAAAAATTCAATTTAACTCCAGATGAAATCCTATCACAACCATTATGTCAAAACTCAAAAATTGAAAGAAATTGAAAAACCATTTTCCATAAAAGATGGTGTAAAAATGTTTTTTTTTTTACTTCAATGATATTATAAATGACATTTGAAACCCCCTCTGTCTAGAGGAACTCAACAAAAATCAACCTTAACACTAACTTTCTGGGCTAATTCAGCATCCAAAAGAGCTTAAAATCTGAGTGGCTATCTCTTCCCATGGAAGGAAATTGAGCATATCAATCCAAGAAATAATTGACTCAATTAAACAAGTTACCATATTAAACAAATTAAACAAGTCCAGATATTTTTTCCCAAAAAAATCCTCCAAAGCCATAGGCCTATATTATGACCAGATAAAGGTGTAGGTAGGGCTGCTGTTTTATGGGTCTTGCATCACCTGTGACGATCTTATGCTTTACGATAGATGTGTGACCCATGTCACTGGAAGACTTGGCAAAAACTTCACTGTGCTTCTGCAGGAGTTTCTTTAATTCAAATCTTTCAAAGTCAGTCAAATTCTTACCTGACTCTTTATAGAGGCCAGCCAGGTACTCAGGCAATTCTGGGTTATGAAGGGTTAAGTCTGGCTTTGGTTTACCAGGGGTTAAGTCTGCAAGTTTATCACCAATCACATGGTCTACCTCATGTAAATGAGCAATGCAGGTGTCTTTCAAAAGAAATGTCTTCATTAGAAGGGTTAAGGAGTCTGACAGGTATTTTATTGTCTCTTTTGAAAGGATCAACTAGCACATGTCCGATCAGAAAATCACTTGATTCTCTGGAATTTCCTCTACCTGTCTCAATCCTGATTTTATTTTGCTAGAATCAACTCTCCCTTCTATGATCAACTCATTGTTTGCAGGAATAATAACATCATTAGTCACTGCCACTCTAAAGGCATGCTTTGGTTCCTTCTCAACTAAACAAGCCACTCTCTTCCCAATAAGTTTCAGCCCGTTCACACCCAGTGAAAAATCATGATGGCACAGGAAGTCCTTTTTTTGCTACAAGCATGTCCCATACAAACACTTCTTCACCAGATTGAAATTTTATTTCCACGTGGCCTTCAATTTCAATGTTTCTACTGTCTGCAACCTGCAATTTTCTATTAGCCTTTTTCAGTTCAGTCTAAAGTCATGAGGAATTTGTTCATAAATGTGGGATGATATAATTGTTTTTGACGCACCAGTGTCTACATAAAGTTTACTTCTTGGCCCTGAATCTTCACTGGCCAAGAAACACTAGCATTTCTACAGCAGACAGTTTCAATGCCACTGTCAACAGGTGTTTTTAGGGGTTCATTCTGACCGGCTGGAATGCCCCTTCTCAGTTTCCCTGGTTGTTTACATGCGGAGCCTCTTTCACAGGTGCCTTGCATTCTCTTGTCAGATGCTCATATCTATGGCACTTGAAACACTCTACGTTGTTTTTATGTACAGACACAGATGTGTCTGTACATATTGCCATCACCTGCGTCTGTCGTCGCCGTCACCGCCGTCACCGGCGAAGTGCACTTTCATTGTAAACACGATAAGTGGAAGGCAGTTTTACTTTTTGGCTTTATATTTACAGAGCTGATGAATATTCGTAAAACGCAGGTCAAGTTAGAAAATCAGCATGATCGGGCCATTATTGTAGAAGTCATGCTGTTTTTTTTTTTCACTTTTCAGCATATATGCAACACTGTTAACACATTTCAAGGAAAAACCGATAGGCCTGTTGTCATGAAACTCACAGGAGAAATAGATGTTACTTAAACACAGGTCAAGTTTGAAAATCGGCATGCAGCCCGAGTTGGAAAAGGAGTCTTATTGGCTTCTTTTTCAGGAAGTTATACATTTTCAAAGTGTGAACTTGAACTCCCATATGGCCCTGAAGCCTTATGCTTGTTACACATTTTACTTAAATTGGTATTACCTGCTGAGCATAATTAAAATTTGATGTTGAATTTGCAGTTTAACATAATGTACTTTTGCACCAGAATTGACAGTAGCCTATTTTGTGCATAGTTATTTCCTGCTTTTTGTCTGTACATTTGACAGCTTTGCTGCCTTGTTCCAATTTTCTGACTTGGGAGGTGGAGGACTTTTCGTGTCTTTTGCTTTCTCTTTCTTTATCAATTCTTTAATTCTAGCTTCTTGTCAAACTTCTTTTCAAGCTGGTGTAGCTGACTTTCTGTTACGACAGCCTCTGGATTCGCTGCCCTAACGCTTGGTCTTTTCACTGTCTCTTCTCTTCGACTGTTGTACATTTCAAGGGCCTCCCTTGCTTAATCTAGATTTTTGGGCTTAAAAGACTTCTTTATTAATAAAAAAAAAGAGTAAGTGGAGAGCGTTTTTTTTTCGGCGAAATGTCAGGACTCGGTAGTAACAAAAGGTGAATTAAAAATACTAAAAGCAACTTCTTATCCCTTTTGGCAAAGATCATTGGTTCTTTGAGTGAAATTCAGAAAAAAATTCAATTTAACTCCAGATGAAATCCTATCACAACCATTATGTCAAAACTCAAAAATTGAAAGAAATTGAAAAACCATTTTCCATAAAAGATGGTGTAAAAATGTTTTTTTTTTTACTTCAATGATATTATAAATGACATTTGAAACCCCCTCTGTCTAGAGGAACTCAACAAAAATCAACCTTAACACTAACTTTCTGGGCTAATTCAGCATCCAAAAGAGCTTAAAATCTGAATGGCTATCTCTTCCCATGGAAGGAAATTGAGCATATCAATCCAAGAAATAATTGACTCAATTAAACAAGTTACCATATTAAACAAATTAAACAAGTCCAGATATTTTTTCCCAAAAAAATCCTCCAAAGCCATAGGCCTATATTATGACCAGATAAAGGTGTAGGTAGGGCTGCTGTTTTATGGGTCTTGCATCACCTGTGACGATCTTATGCTTTACGATAGATGTGTGACCCATGTCACTGGAAGACTTGGCAAAAACTTCACTGTGCTTCTGCAGGAGTTTCTTTAATTCAAATCTTTCAAAGTCAGTCAAATTCTTACCTGACTCTTTATAGAGGCCAGCCAGGTACTCAGGCAATTCTGGGTTATGAAGGGTTAAGTCTGGCTTTGGTTTACCAGGGGTTAAGTCTGCAAGTTTATCACCAATCACATGGTCTACCTCATGTAAATGAGCAATGCAGGTGTCTTTCAAAAGAAATGTCTTCATTAGAAGGGTTAAGGAGTCTGACAGGTATTTTATTGTCTCTTTTGAAAGGATCAACTAGCACATGTCCGATCAGAAAATCACTTGATTCTCTGGAATTTCCTCTACCTGTCTCAATCCTGATTTTATTTTGCTAGAATCAACTCTCCCTTCTATGATCAACTCATTGTTTGCAGGAATAATAACATCATTAGTCACTGCCACTCTAAAGGCATGCTTTGGTTCCTTCTCAACTAAACAAGCCACTCTCTTCCCAATAAGTTTCAGCCCGTTCACACCCAGTGAAAAATCATGATGGCACAGGAAGTCCTTTTTTTGCTACAAGCATGTCCCATACAAACACTTCTTCACCAGATTGAAATTTTATTTCCACGTGGCCTTCAATTTCAATGTTTCTACTGTCTGCAACCTGCAATTTTCTATTAGCCTTTTTCAGTTCAGTCTAAAGTCATGAGGAATTTGTTCATAAATGTGGGATGATATAATTGTTTTTGACGCACCAGTGTCTACATAAAGTTTACTTCTTGGCCCTGAATCTTCACTGGCCAAGAAACACTAGCATTTCTACAGCAGACAGTTTCAATGCCACTGTCAACAGGTGTTTTTAGGGGTTCATTCTGACCGGCTGGAATGCCCCTTCTCAGTTTCCCTGGTTGTTTACATGCGGAGCCTCTTTCACAGGTGCCTTGCATTCTCTTGTCAGATGCTCATATCTATGGCACTTGAAACACTCTACGTTGTTTTTATGTACAGACACAGATGTGTCTGTACATATTGCCATCACCTGCGTCTGTCGTCGCCGTCACCGCCGTCACTGGCGAAGTGCACTTTCATTGTAAACACGATAAGTGGAAGGCAGTTTTACTTTTTGGCTTTATATTTACAGAGCTGATGAATATTCGTAAAACGCAGGTCAAGTTAGAAAATCAGCATGATCGGGCCATTATTGTAGAAGTCATGCTGTTTTTTTCTCACTTTTCAGCATATATGCAACACTGTTAACACATTTCAAGGAAAAACCGATAGGCCTGTTGTCATGAAACTCACAGGAGAAATAGATGTTACTTAAACACAGGTCAAGTTTGAAAATCGGCATGCAGCCCGAGTTGGAAAAGGAGTCTTATTGGCTTCTTTTTCAGGAAGTTATACATTTTCAAAGTGTGAACTTGAACTCCCATATGGCCCTGAAGCCTTATGCTTGTTACACATTTTACTTACATTGGTATTACCTGCTGAGCATAATTAAAATTTGATGTTGAATTTGCAGTTTAACATAATGTACTTTTGCACCAGAATTGACAGTAGCCTATTTTGTGCATAGTTATTTCCTGCTTTTTGTCTGTACATTTGACAGCTTTGCTGCCTTGTTCCAATTTTCTGACTTGGGAGGTGGAGGACTTTTCGTGTCTTTTGCTTTCTCTTTCTTTATCAATTCTTTAATTCTAGCTTCTTGTCAAACTTCTTTTCAAGCTGGTGTAGCTGACTTTCTGTTACGACAGCCTCTGGATTCGCTGCCCTAACGCTTGGTCTTTTCACTGTCTCTTCTCTTCGACTGTTGTACATTTCAAGGGCCTCCCTTGCTTAATCTAGATTTTTGGGCGTTTTCATGCCCACTGCCACGGCGGCTTGATGGTCTGGCATTTTTTTTATAAAGTGGCTCAATGCAATCGTCTCACTGGTGGTGCAGTCAGCCGTCGGGTAACCTTTTAACAACTTTCTAATATCGGAGATGTACTCTGGCAGTTTCTCTCTTGAACTAAACTTTCTATTCTCTAGCTCTGATAGATAGGAGCTTGTAGTGCGCTTTTCTTGAAATCGGTTTTGTACCAACTTAAGGTTCAAAGTTCAACAACACACTAGCCGAATGTAAACAAAAGGCTATAGCTTAATGCAGTAATTTTTCCATGAATTAAAGCTATGTAAAATCGTTACAGTATTTAGGCTGAAAACATTAGAGTAAAGCTTCAATACACATAGACTTATTGCCCCATTGTTTTTATTTTATATATAAGGACACACTTTTTTATTTTTATGGATGGCATCCTTCGCGCGCACCGATTTTCGTCTGTTCTCAAAAAAAAAAAAAAAAAAAAAAAAAAAACCATGAAGGTGTATTTAAGTTACTTGGTAGAGAATAGAAATTGACAAAATACAATGTGAAAAAACTTTCTCTGAGAAACCTTTCAATTATAGGAAAGTGAACAGTGGTTAAACCTTTAGTATTTCTCATCTTACGTAGTGCATTTATAAACTCTCCTACCAGCCCCCCCCTCCCTCAATACTTAAAATATGCATATCATATTTAACTTTATCAGGAATGGGAAAAGATACAAAATAAAATGACCAAGGATGGCGTCTGATTACAAAAATTGACGGTAAAAGGTACCCCGAATAAAAATTTTACCAAGGCCCTAAACTTTACATGGCTTAAAAGACTTCTTTATAAAGAAAAAAAAAGAGTAAGTGGAGAGCGTTTTTTTTTCGGCGAAATGTCAGGACTCGGTAGTAACAAAAGGTGAATTAAAAATACTAAAAGCAACTTCTTATCCCTTTTGGCAAAGATCATTGGTTCTTTGAGTGAAATTCAGAAAAAAATTCAATTTAACTCCAGATTAAATCCTATCACAACCATTATGTCAAAACTCAAAAATTGAAAGAAATTGAAAAACCATTTTCCATAAAAGATGGTGTAAAATTTTTTTTTTTTTACTTCAATGATATTATAAATGACATTTGAAACCCCCTCTGTCTAGAGGAACTCAACAAAAATCAACCTTAACACTAACTTTCTGGGCTAATTCAGCATCCAAAAGAGCTTAAAATCTGAATGGCTATCTCTTCCCATGGAAGGAAATTGAGCATATCAATCCAAGAAATAATTGACTCAATTAAACAAGTTACCATATTAAACAAATTAAACAAGTCCAGATATTTTTTCCCAAAAAAATCCTCCAAAGCCATAGGCCTATATTATGACCAGATAAAGGTGTAGGTAGGGCTGCTGTTTTATGGGTCTTGCATCACCTGTGACGATCTTATGCTTTACGATAGATGTGTGACCCATGTCACTGGAAGACTTGGCAAAAACTTCACTGTGCTTCTGCAGGAGTTTCTTTAATTCAAATCTTTCAAAGTCAGTCAAATTCTTACCTGACTCTTTATAGAGGCCAGCCAGGTACTCAGGCAATTCTGGGTTATGAAGGGTTAAGTCTGGCTTTGGTTTACCAGGGGTTAAGTCTGCAAGTTTATCACCAATCACATGGTCTACCTCATGTAAATGAGCAATGCAGGTGTCTTTCAAAAGAAATGTCTTCATTAGAAGGGTTAAGGAGTCTGACAGGTATTTTATTGTCTCTTTTGAAAGGATCAACTAGCACATGTCCGATCAGAAAATCACTTGATTCTCTGGAATTTCCTCTACCTGTCTCAATCCTGATTTTATTTTGCTAGAATCAACTCTCCCTTCTATGATCAACTCATTGTTTGCAGGAATAATAACATCATTAGTCACTGCCACTCTAAAGGCATGCTTTGGTTCCTTCTCAACTAAACAAGCCACTCTCTTCCCAATAAGTTTCAGCCCGTTCACACCCAGTGAAAAATCATGATGGCACAGGAAGTCCTTTTTTTGCTACAAGCATGTCCCATACAAACACTTCTTCACCAGATTGAAATTTTATTTCCACGTGGCCTTCAATTTCAATGTTTCTACTGTCTGCAACCTGCAATTTTCTATTAGCCTTTTTCAGTTCAGTCTAAAGTCATGAGGAATTTGTTCATAAATGTGGGATGATATAATTGTTTTTGACGCACCAGTGTCTACATAAAGTTTACTTCTTGGCCCTGAATCTTCACTGGCCAAGAAACACTAGCATTTCTACAGCAGACAGTTTCAATGCCACTGTCAACAGGTGTTTTTAGGGGTTCATTCTGACCGGCTGGAATGCCCCTTCTCAGTTTCCCTGGTTGTTTACATGCGGAGCCTCTTTCACAGGTGCCTTGCATTCTCTTGTCAGATGCTCATATCTATGGCACTTGAAACACTCTACGTTGTTTTTATGTACAGACACAGATGTGTCTGTACATATTGCCATCACCTGCGTCTGTCGTCGCCGTCACCGCCGTCACCGGCGAAGTGCACTTTCATTGTAAACACGATAAGTGGAAGGCAGTTTTACTTTTTGGCTTTATATTTACAGAGCTGATGAATATTCGTAAAACGCAGGTCAAGTTAGAAAATCAGCATGATCGGGCCATTATTGTAGAAGTCATGCTGTTTTTTTTTTTCACTTTTCAGCATATATGCAACACTGTTAACACATTTCAAGGAAAAACCGATAGGCCTGTTGTCATGAAACTCACAGGAGAAATAGATGTTACTTAAACACAGGTCAAGTTTGAAAATCGGCATGCAGCCCGAGTTGGAAAAGGAGTCTTATTGGCTTCTTTTTCAGGAAGTTATACATTTTCAAAGTGTGAACTTGAACTCCCATATGGCCCTGAAGCCTTATGCTTGTTACACATTTTACTTACATTGGTATTACCTGCTGAGCATAATTAAAATTTGATGTTGAATTTGCAGTTTAACATAATGTACTTTTGCACCAGAATTGACAGTAGCCTATTTTGTGCATAGTTATTTCCTGCTTTTTGTCTGTACATTTGACAGCTTTGCTGCCTTGTTCCAATTTTCTGACTTGGGAGGTGGAGGACTTTTCGTGTCTTTTGCTTTCTCTTTCTTTATCAGTTCTTTAATTCTAGCTTCTTGTCAAACTTCTTTTCAAGCTGGTGTAGCTGACTTTCTGTTACGACAGCCTCTGGATTCGCTGCCCTAACGCTTGGTCTTTTCACTGTCTCTTCTCTTCGACTGTTGTACATTTCAAGGGCCTCCCTTGCTTAATCTAGATTTTTGGGCGTTTTCATGCCCACTGCCACGGCGGCTTGATGGTCTGGCATTTTTTTTATAAAGTGGCTCAATGCAATCGTCTCACTGGTGGTGCAGTCAGCCGTCGGGTAACCTTTTAACAACTTTCTAATATCGGAGATGTACTCTGGCAGTTTCTCTCTTGAACTAAACTTTCTATTCTCTAGCTCTGATAGATAGGAGCTTGTAGTGCGCTTTTCTTGAAATCGGTTTTGTACCAACTTAAGGTTCAAAGTTCAACAACACACTAGCCGAATGTAAACAAAAGGCTATAGCTTAATGCAGTAATTTTTCCATGAATTAAAGCTATGTAAAATCGTTACAGTATTTAGGCTGAAAACATTAGAGTAAAGCTTCAATACACATAGACTTATTGCCCCATTGTTTTTATTTTATATATAAGGACACACTTTTTTATTTTTATGGATGGCATCCTTCGCGCGCACCGATTTTCGTCTGTTCTCAAAAAAAAAAAAAAAAAAAAAAAACCATGAAGGTGTATTTAAGTTACTTGGTAGAGAATAGAAATTGACAAAATACAATGTGAAAAAACTTTCTCTGAGAAACCTTTCAATTATAGGAAAGTGAACAGTGGTTAAACCTTTAGTATTTCTCATCTTACGTAGTGCATTTATAAACTCTCCTACCAGCCCCCCCCCCCCCCCCTCCCTCAATACTTAAAATATGCATATCATATTTAACTTTATCAGGAATGGAAAAAGATACAAAATAAAATGACCAAGGATGGCGTCTGATTACAAAAATTGACGGTAAAAGGTACCCCGAATAAAAATTTTACCAAGGCCCTAAACTTTACATGGCTTAAAAGACTTCTTTATAAAGAAAAAAAAAGAGTAAGTGGAGAGCGTTTTTTTTCGGCGAAATGTCAGGACTCGGTAGTAACAAAAGGTGAATTAAAAATACTAAAAGCAACTTCTTATCCCTTTTGGCAAAGATCATTGGTTCTTTGAGTGAAATTCAGAAAAAAATTCAATTTAACTCCAGATGAAATCCTATCACAACCATTATGTCAAAACTCAAAAATTGAAAGAAATTGAAAAACCATTTTCCATAAAAGATGGTGTAAAAATTTTTTTTTTTTACTTCAATGATATTATAAATGACATTTGAAACCCCCTCTGTCTAGAGGAACTCAACAAAAATCAACCTTAACACTAACTTTCTGGGCTAATTCAGCATCCAAAAGAGCTTACAATCTGAATGGCTATCTCTTCCCATGGAAGGAAATTGAGCATATCAATCCAAGAAATAATTGACTCAATTAAACAAGTTACCATATTAAACAAATTAAACAAGTCCAGATATTTTTTCCCAAAAAAATCCTCCAAAGCCATAGGCCTATATTATGACCAGATAAAGGTGCAGACATATTTTTAAAAAAACCTTTCATGAGTACTGATAATCGGGAACTAACATTTAAGAAACAGATCACAAGAAAATGAAGTTGCTCCAATTCAGAATAAATCATAGAATATTCAATACTTATGCTTATCTTATGAATTTTAGAATTTTGCAGTCGGTCGACGTTAGTTCCAAGACTCAAGTCTAAGGTCCACCACGCACTTGCATTGCGCATGTGAAGGTCGTATATAAATTTATAGGTCATCGCTAATGACGCTATATAACCTATTGGCATGATATGTGTAATTTGCCAATGGGGTATAACAGCGTTGAGGGTCTGCCGCTATATTTTTCATTATTCAAATTTTTGTTATTCAATGTTTCATATTCATGCAATATTCTTTTTTCCATTCAATGTTGTCTCATATTTTCTTGCAGTATTTTTCATGCAATTCTTTCATGCAATTATTTTTTCATTCAATGTTGTTTCAAATTTTCTTTTTTCCTTCAATGTTGTTTCATATTTTCATGCAGTAATATTAATACATCAGTGTATGGACCTTCCAGCACTAACATCCCATAGACAGATTTTTAGGGCAGTGCCACAGCTCTGTATGAATTCTGGTGAAAACTTTCTTCAAATTTTTTTTTCTTTAAATATAATTTTCACATAGTGTTTATAATGCATTAGAATAAAATTATAAGCATAAATAAAATACGTAAAAATTTAGTGACAGTGTGGCAGGCTTGTGCTTTTTTATTTATTTATTTCAATACTGATTTTTAATTTTGAAAATCTTTTTTTTCTTCAGGATAAGTTTAACAAACTAGAACTATATACTAGTATAAAATAGTAATCATGATAATAAAATCCTGAAATTTGAGATATGAAAATTAAACCTGCATGGATATAGAATTTCATTTTTTTTACTGTACATTCTTTAAAGGATTTTAAGTAAACTTCATTCTCTAGTATATCCTGATAGCAGTAGGTCTACTTGTGCGAATGCAAAAAAAATCTTTATTACAACAGAAAAACAATCAAATGCACAAACATATGAATAAGTTGTTACAGTTTTCCAGTTTTATGCAATCCATGTTTGCAAACCTCTTATTTTTTTCAACAGTGCAAATAAAAAAAAATGTTTTTCTCATCTGATTTGCTTATACTCTTTGCCTTATGCAAGTTATATATTGGTTTTGGATTATTTCAACATATTGCAGTCATGTAGAATTTATGCCCACTGAAATATATGGAGTCTGTAACATGCCTGAGAATCATTCAAAATGTTCAGTGATGTTTGTCAAAGTTAGCAGACACGCTATCGATGGCACAGATGCAGTAAAACTACCGCTGAGGAGAGTTGAGGAATACTTTCGTGTTACCAATGTCAATTAACATTGACCTCCTAATTCACACAGGCCAAGGGACTCTGCTACTTCTGGAAGTCAGAAACGTGACCCTCTCCCGCTAAATCATAGATAACCTGAAGTATTTTTATCACATTTGTAAATACAATAGTTCCCTTGCTCAGTTATACCAATCAAAATCTGTGGTGTTCAACTTTTGGTGTGCATTTAAAGTTAGTCACGCTTAATTATCAGCACAATTTTAAAGATGTCTTAATACACGTACTATAATTAGTACTATCTCTATAATCAGCACTATCAATGTCATTGTTGTATTACATGGTGACCCCCAAACAGAGAAGAACCTATAATTTTTTTTTATTTCTACGAAGGTTTTTTCCCTTGGTTGATTAAGAGATGTTGGAAAGATTATTGTTCCAATATTTCATGTACTAACTAGATTTGTACAGTATACCCTGAAAGTTATTTCTACTGTCAGGCCATGTTAAATTATTTACACATTTTGAATTTCGTTTTAAAACTTGCAATAACAGTTTACAATAGAATTTCATATTTATTAATGTAACACCAAAGTCGTATCACGTTTAATCAATGATAATATTAATAATATGTTTCTGATGCAGATTCCTCAATTATTTTTCAATAAAACTTAGAATTTTGTTCAACTTATAAATATGAATTTTCTCATAAATGTTTGGAAAAAAAATTAAAATGTCCATAAACTTGTACAGACTTGATGATCAGATGGATGATGTTCAATCTGATTATGCTACATTTTCGATCAGTACTTTGCATTCTGTCCATCCTTGCCTGAAATTTGTACCTGTTAACTTGCAATGGTTAATGGGAGCAAATATAACAGGACCAATTTAACATGGTACTTTGTTGGATACTTCAATAAAAGTCTGTTTAAAACCAGACTGCAACAAACTTCTGATAACAAATGTGAATTTAAACCTTAAATATAAGGAAAATACAAATTCTGAGGCATACCCATACCCCATACCCCCAATAAAAAATTAATTTGAAGGAGGATTTGCATTCTTCCCTTAGTTCATGATCACAACAGGTCCAGTGATCAACAAGGATACTAACACCGAGCCGTTGTTATGTTTCCAGAGACTCACTATAATCTGTGTGATCTCCACCTTTATTCTGTACAATCCAGGTATTGGTGTCACTGGTCCACTTCTATCTGCTGACTATAGGTTCTACTCTACACTACTTCTGACTACTTCATGTGAAGACACAAGACTCTAATGACAGTACATTGCAAATTCTTCTCCTTATATACTAATACACAAGGACAATTACATTACAGTGATTCCTTAACAACTCAGAGATATTGAAGCCAATTAACAGAATTAAGACATATTGCAGGAGACCTTTAACACAATTAGACCAAGGCTGATTTAAACTTTAACTAGAAGATGAAGCCATAAATGAAGTTATTCAATCCTGAAAACATCCTGCAGAACTTAATGTAATTCTAACTTGGACATCTAAATACATTTACTATACACTGATATCTGACTTAATTTGTATAGAAGTTTAATGTAATTTACTTAAATATTCAGTTAATATAATTTTAAGACATCTAAATATAATTTAATTACATATAACTTGAACTAAAATAGGGATTTTCTGAAATTAAATTTGGCCATGAAATCACCTGTATGATAATACAATGGAACATTTTTTCCATGCAGTGAATCTTAGCTTGTGAACTAGAGGATCAGAGAGGCGATACCGCCTCTGGATATTGTACCACCAGCTGGAGTAAGCGCATTCTCATGGAAACCCCACCCCCAAAAAATGAACACCACCACCAGTCTTGAGCTTGACAAGCTCTATAAAATGCAATAAACAAGAGTTCTCAAAATATGCAAAAAAAAAAAAAAAAAAAAAAAAAAAAAAAAAAAAATCGAACAGACATAACTGTTCAAATCAAGCAGATGTTTAAATTGAGCTGTATCTTCCTAACACTGATCACTCCTGTGATTTTCTAGACAATAGGCCTATTGGTTTTCCTTGAAATGCGTTATCAGTATTGCATATTTGCTGACAAAAGAGAAAACCTAGGGACAACAGTGGGCAGATCTCTGCTAGTTTTGAAGATATGAGGGGCAAGAAAATATGCAGAGTTCAGTTAATGGTGAAAAAGTAGGTCAAAGGTCAATTTCAAGGTCACAGTATATGATTTCATATAGAAGTTCAATAGTAGCTATGGGCATTTCTTTGCCAATTTTGGAGATATGAAGGCCAGGAAACATGCAAAGTGCAGTTCATCATAAATAGTAGGTCAAAGGTCAATTTCAGGTTCATATTTAGATTGCCAGTATATGACTTCCTATTCAGGTTCAATAGTAACTTTGGACTTATCTCTGCCAGTTTCCGAGATATAAGGGATAAAAAATTTGCAAAGTTCAGTTCATGGTGAAAAATAGGGCAAAGGTCAATTCCAAGGTCACAATAAGACTGCCAGTATATGACTTCCTATTAAAGTTCAACAGTAGCTATGGGTGTATCTCTGCCAGTTTTGGAGATATAAGGGTTGAAAAATTTGCAAAGTTCAGTTCATGGTGAAAAGTAGGTCAAAGGTCAATTTCAGGTTCATATTTAGATTGCCAGTATATGACTTCCTATTCAAGTTCAATAGTAACTATGGGCGTATCTTTGCCAGTTTTGGAGATATAAGGGTTGAAAAATTTGCAAAGTTCAGTTCATGATGAAAAGTAGGTCAAAGGTCAATTTCAAGGTCACAGTATATGACTTCATATAGAAGTTCAATAGTAACTTTGGACTTATCTCTGCCAGTTTCCGAGATATAAGGGATTAAAAATTTGCAAAGTTCAGTTCATGGTGAAAAGTAGGTCAAAGGTCAATTTCAGGTTCATATTTAGATTGCCAGTATATGACTTCCTATTCAAGTTCAATAGTAACTATGGGCGTATCTTTGCCAGTTTTGGAGATATAAGGGTTGAAAAATTTGCAAAGTTCAGTTCATGGTGAAAAGTAGGTCAAAGGTCAATTTCAGGTTCATATTTAGATTGCCAGTATATGACTTCCTATTCAATTTCAATAGTAACTATGGGCGTATCTCTGCTAATTTTGGAGTATTTCACATTTTCCCCACTGAATATTGCGATGTTGTAATTTTTGATATAGGGCAACGCCTAAACCATATCAAAAACAAAAAATGGACACCACCCCCAGTATTGCACTTGACAAGGTCTACAAAATGCAATAAAAAAAGAGGTCTCTGGCATTTACCGTTCCAGATTTAGAGCGAGTTTTCAGTTTCGGTATCTAATGGCTGCTTCTCCCGTGAAAATGCACCGATTAACCCCAAACTCTCAAAGATGAAAGGAGTCCTCAATGGTAACCCCTCACTATAACAGGAGAGCTTAGGGCTGCATAGATTCCAAAAATTAGCACAAACAAATATTTTTTTACATAAAATTCCCATTTTTAGAAAATTTTGGCTTGTTTGACCTTGAAAAAAAGATCAAAAGTCAAATCCAAGGGCATATTTGGAAACTCCACATATGACTTTCGGTCAGACTTCTGTAGTAATTTTTTTGAGATGAGCTCGTTACACTGCCGGGTATAGGTCCTAAACGTGCAGAAAGGATAATATACGCTAGAGAGCAAGGGATCCCCGTGACCAGATCCAACATTTTGGAAATTTGTGGATCCAATACCGGATCAAATAAAATTAAAAATTTCTCTTTTGGGGGTACTCACAGCAGTGAATTAGGATCTGAAGTCAACATGGGTGACCTAGACCCTAGCGTATTATCCACTCAAAAAACTCATTACACAACTTCTAAAGTGACTTCCTACATTCAGCATGAAGGAAGAGCGGCTGCTGAGAGATATAGGGTGGAATTTGAAAAAATTCTCAAACTGGGTGAGAAAATTCAACACCAAGAATAAATTTCTCGCAGTAAAAATGTAAAAAACGCTGCTAATCATTCACCATCTACATATTCTAAATTAAAATCTTGTTCAAAATCACATTTTCACTCAGCTATTGACCCAAAATCTTTCACGTCGCAGCCAGCCACTTTAGCCTCTGAATACGACATTTTTGCTCTACCTATTGAGAGGCTGCGTGCCAATAACAAAGATAAAAAAGTAACATCATCTGTGCATGCAAAGTCTCCAGGCCGCGTCATGAACCCTGATACTGTTACTTCCTTGCCGAATGGTAAGGACAGTAGTTGGCACTTTGCTCCGTCTGTCCATAAGGGTGATGTGAATTGTGATCTGTATCAGTTTCATGTTCCTAAACCCGGACGGCGGCAACGACATGTTGAGCAAAATTTTGCCGAAACAGTTCAACAAAATCATGAATACCGGTCTAGTTCAATAGGAAAACATTATACGCGACCTAGAATCTCGTCTCCCGTTTTCTGTGACGAACCACTAATTTATGAAAGGGATAACAGTGAAAAAGGACACTTTCGGCTACCCAAACCAGAAAAAGTAGGTCCAAAAAGTAAAAAGGACAGAGTAGACCCCAGTGATTTACCTAAACAATTATCGTTTGACGGAAACAGTGACGACTGGGAGTCTTTTAGAAAAAGATATGAAAGTTATCGCCAGATAAAAGAGTGGTCAGAAAACGAGTGTCTGGACTACCTTCTGTGGTGTCTTGAAGGCGAGGCTTTGGCACTGTATAATAGCCATCTCAGAGCAAATAAAAATGTGTCGTACACATCTATAATGAAAGAAATGGACTTGGTGTTCGGGATTAAAAAACATCCCGATTCGGCTCGCCTGGCATTTCATACTGCCGTTCAATCGCAAAACGAAACGTTAAACCAATGGCTGTGCCGCGTTTTGTTATTGGTCAGAGATGCTTATCCTGATAAATCGGAGTCTTTCAGGACAAAAAAAACAATATCAAAATTTTGTCAAGACTGTATTGATCAGGATGCTGGGCGTTATACTAGTTTAAAGCATCCAGCAAGCATCAGCGACGCAATAACACATATGGTGGACTATCAAAATGTTTGTAAACCCACGAATATTCAAAAACAAACAAGAAAAATTCGTGAAAAAATTCAAATATGTTCTCTTGATGTTACAGCTAGAGAAAATCAACAATCTCCATCTGAAAATGTTGAAAAACTAGTTGAGTCCATCATAGAGAAACGCGTCAGCCAGCAGCCAAAATTGAGCACAATTCAATTTAATTCAAGGGCTGACTTGGAAAAAACGGTTGAACATTTGGTCAGGAAGTCCACACCTAAAACATCAAGTGTGTGTTTCTTCTGTAAAAGAAAAGACCATTTTAAAAGAAATTGCCAGAAATATAAAGAGTTCTTAAAACGAAAAAATACTAAAAAAGAACTCGAAAAACAAGAGCGAGCTGATAACACCGAGTCATTTAAACTTAAGGTTCGAGCATCGAGTACATGTTCAAATACACCGTCTCAAATGCATGGCACTGAAAAACCTCACCTAGTAGAAAAATCATTGCAGCAAAATCAACGTAGGGGCGTCGAGTGGGAGTCTGATCCTGGTATAGGTCAAAATGCGGGGCTTTCAAGCAAGTTTTCCTCCATTAAGTGGTCTCGGGCGTAGATCAATGGAAAAGTGGACGTGGGTGCGCAGATTTCTGTAATGTCAGGGAGAGTGCATTGCGCGCATTTAAGGTTAGCCATCAGTTTTAAGTTGCCTCGACCATAGTAGGTCTTGCTGCAGGGAATGATTGGAAATTAGGAAAAACGGGTTTGCATATATAATTTTGAGTCATTTTAGAATCAGTTGTTGTACATGTAGCACCAATGACAATTTTAAAATTGAATGCATATGTTTAGTGCAACTTAAGTTTTCTGCAAATTGACGGAAAAGATAAAGCGGGACTAAGGATTCACAGATCAAAGAAATACAGTGTAAGAGTAGCACCAGTACGTATAGAAAAAAAAGAACAGTGTTATCCCCAAAAATCGGAACATGTTTCCATGAAAAATCGATAAACTGGCTGAAAGGTAGTCATGGAAAGAAATAAAGAGTAAAATGGGGTCACTGATTCAGAGAATGGTGCTGTCCGAAAATTCCGCTCAATAAAGAAAACTTCGTGTGGTAAAGTCATGTGGTAGCTATAGTAGCAAATTACATTTTGGAAACCTCTAAACTGGATTGGTATTAGCTTAGGGGGGTGGATTGTAAAGTTAAAAAAAATCTGTGCCTGCATTATCAGTTACAAAGCTGATGAGACAACATGTACCGATGTACCGGTGGGAACACCTGATATTATTCGTAAAATCGGCTATCCCTAGAACCGGTATCGAATCTTAATATACGCTTGTGGGATAAAACATACTAGTGGAGGTTTTCATTCACCCTCCTATAACTGGTAACATCCCTAGAACAGGTGTACACCTGAACAAGACTTAACTTGTGGGATTAAATTCTGCAGGGGTTTCAAGTGTTAATTCCCCTAATTTCGAGAATATCCCTAGAACAAGTAACCGATTGAAAAGGACTAAATGTCACAGACTCTAAAAGTGGGTGGAAGCACTAAGGGCCCTTAAAGTGCCCCATTCACTGGAAGACGTTTGTAAAACTGAAAAATTAACACAAAACTACCGGTAGTATAACACCTTTCAAGACTCCAAACATCGGGAGTCCAAATTTAAATAAAACTGCTGGTGACGTTCACATCGGGCTAGACTCTTCGGGTTGCGTGTCTCTAGTAAAACAGGTTATCCCTAGACATCTGGAAATGATGTTTAAAGTAGGCCTATCTAAAGGGAATAGTGTAGAATCAAATTTAGAAGGGGTGTTTTCTAAATTGAAATATGTTTTTACTAGAGACAATTTTGATCTTGGTCGGTCTTGAGTCACTCAACGTGAAAATGAAGCCGGGAATGCCGAATCCCTTAAATCGCGTATGCGGTGGATGCTTGCGTGTGTCATGCAAAAAGCATAGGGGGCATTGTTAACGGAATGTTAACAACCGGATTCATACAAGGCTGACAAGAGTCTCAGTCTGTGTGGACATTAGCACCGGTGTTAAATAAATAAACATGACGTCACGGTGAAAAATTTCCAATGGGGAAAATTAAAAATATTGCTAGCAATACTGATATCCTTAAAGAATTAGACTATCACTCTGTGATGTAGTTTATTTTTGTGTTAAATAACTACAGTCTATTAGACTATCACTTTGTGATGTAGTTTATTTTTGTGTTTAAGAAAAATGGCTACAGTCTATTGTCATTAATGGACTATAACTGTTATGTAGCTTATCTCTGTGTTAACACATGACTACAGTCCATAAGACTATCACTCTGTGATGTAGTTTATTTTGTGTTAATAAATCGCTACAGTCTATTGTCATTAATGGACTATAACTGTTATGTAGCTTATTTTTGTGTTAACACGCGACTACAGTCTAATTTGATATAATTTCTGAAATACCGGGATCTTATTTTTGCATTCCATTTTTCCTTTCATTTATTTATGAGAATTTTTGGAACGGACTATCACTATTTTTGGTGATGTGATTGGCTGGTGAATGAACAGCCCATCACAGTCTGTTCTGCTGTTTATTTATTTTTATGTACAGACACAGATGTGTCTGTACATATAGCCGTCATCTGCGTCTGTCGTCGCCGTCGCCGTTGCCGTCGCCGTTGGCGTGCACTTTTACCGTAAACACGATAAGTGAAAAAACATTTTACCTTTTGGCTTGAAAGTTACAGAACTGATGAATATTCATAATACGCCGGTCAAGTTCGAAAATCAGCATGATCGGGCCATTTTTAGGGAAGTTATGCTTTTTTTTTCACTTTTTTCAGCATATATGCAACACTGTAAACACGATAAGTGGAATACTGTTTTACCTTTTGGCTTGAAACTTACAGAACTGATGAATATTCATAATACGCCGGTTAAGTTCGAAAATCAGCATGATCGGGCCATTTTTAGGGAAGTTATGCTTTTTTTTCACTTTTTTCAGCATATATGCAACACCGTAAACACGATAAGTGGAATACTGTTTTACCTTTTGGCTTGAAACTTACAGAACTGATGAATATTCATAATACGCCGGTCAAGTTCGAAAATCAGCATGATCAGGCCATTTTTAGGGAAGTTATGCTTTTTTTTCACTTTTTTCAGCATATATGCAACACCGTAAACACGATAAGTGGAATACTGTTTTACCTTTTGGCTTGAAACTTACAGAACTGATGAATATTCATAATACGCCGGTCAAGTTCGAAAATCAGCATGATCAGGCCATTTTTAGGGAAGTTATGCTTTTTTTATGTACAGACACAGATGTGTGTCTGTACATATTGCCATCACCTGCGTCTGTCGTCGCCGATGCCGATGCCGATGGCGATGGCGATGCCGATGCCGTGCACTTTCCTTGTAAACACGATAAGTGGAGGGCAGTTTTACTTTTTGGCTTTATATTTACAGAGCTGGTGAATATTCATAAAACGCAGGTCAAGTTCGAAAATCAGCATGATCGGGCCATTATTGTAGAAGTTATGCTGTTTTTTCACTTTTCAGCATGTTTTTCACATTTCCTCAGATTCAATTCTTAGGCATGTTAACAGTCATCATTAAACTAATAAGATACGTAAAAGTTTTTGTTTGACATTTCCTGCATCTTTACAACATTGTTAGTTGATTTTGTAAAAATGATGGTAAACTTGTTATCGTGTATTGTGTAATAAAGTTTCAAAAATGGAAATAAACTCATATCATTGCATTTTGTCAGATTCAATCATTCACTATGTTCAGAATCTCAGAATGGAAGAAATTGGACATTTAACACTGCTTTATTGATATCTTTCCCATCTCATCAATTTTCTTAGTTGATCATATAAAAATGGCAGTAAACTGTTAATTTTGTTTTATGTTAAAAATTGTTAAAAATGGGAAAAAAAAAAACATTTCAGAACAGTGCTGTCTTATTTACATTTTGGCATTTTCAAGTTGTGACTTTGAAGTTCCATGGGCCTGAAGACCTTTGCTAGTCACATTTTCTGAATATCCATGATACTAATATTTTATTATTAAAAATTGATGGTCATTATGCTGTTAAACATTATGTAATATTGCATCAAAATTTGAAAAAAACCTATTTTGGGCACTGCTCCCATGATGACCATTTAAGAAAAACCATGTCACTTACTGTTCTCAAACAGTACAGTAAATATATATATAGATGTGTCTGTACATATTGCCATCACCTGCGTCTGTCGTCGCCGTCATCGCCAGCGCCGACGCCGTGCACTTTCATTGTAAACACAATAAGTGGAAGGCAGTTTTACTTTTTGGCTTTATACTTACAGAGCTGATGAATATTCATAAAACACAGGTCAAGTTCGAAAATCAGCATGATCGGGCCATTATTGTAGAAGTTATGCTTTTTTTCACTTTTCAGCATATATGCAACCCTGTAAACACATATTAAGGAAAACCGATAGGCCTGTTGTCATGAAACTCACAGGAGTAATCAATCTTACTACAACGCAGGTCAAGTTCGAAAATCGGCATGATCGGGCCACTATTTTAGTAGTTATGCTGTTTTTTCACTTTTTAGCATATCTGCAACACTGTAAACACAATAAAAGAAAAACAGATAGACCAATTGTCATTAAACTCACAGGAGTGGTCAATCTTACTAAAATGCAGGTTGAGTTTGGAAATGAGTATAATCGGGCCATTGTTTTATAAGTCATGCTGTTTTTTCACATTTCCTCAAATTCAATTCTTAGGCATGTTAACAGTCTTATTATTTAATTAATAAGACACATAAAAGTATTTGTTTGACATTTCCTGCATCTTTACAACATTGTTAGTTGATTATGTAGAAATGATGGTAAACTTGTTATCGTGTATTGTGTAATAAAGTGTCAAAAATGGAAAAAAAACTCATATCAGTCAGATTCAATCATTTACTATGTTCTGAATGTCAGAATGGAGGAAATTGGACATTTGCCACAGTTCTATTGATATTTGTCCCATGTCATCAATTTTCTTAGTTGATCATATAAAAATGGCAGTAAACTGTTTATTTCATTTTATATTAAAAAGTGTTAAAAATGGAAATAAACCCATTTCAGAACAGTGCTGTCTAGTTTTTATTTTGGCATATTCAAGGTGTCACTTTGAAGTTCCATGGGCATGAAGACCTTTGCTAGTCACATTTTCTGAAAATCCATGATACCTTTATTTTATTATTAAAAATTGATTGTCATTATGCTGTTAACCATTATGTAATATTGCATCAGAATAGAAGAACACACAATTTTGGGTGCTGCTGCCATGAAAACCATTATGGGAAAACCATGTTACTTATGATTGCCAAACTTTCAAAAAAGAAATACAGGACTAAAATGCAGCCTGAGTTGGAAAAGCAGTCTAATTGACTTCTTTTTCTGGAAGTTATACATTTTCAGAGTGTGAACTTGAACTCCTATGGGGCTGAAGCCTTATGCTTGTTACACATTTTACTTACATTGGAATTACCTGTTGAGCATAATTAAAATTTGATGTTGAATTTGCAGTTTAACATAATATACTTTTGCGTCAGAATTGACAGTACCCTATTTTGTTTTTTCCTGCTTTTTGTCTGTACATTTGACAGCTTTGCTGCCTTGTTTCACTTTTTTCAGCATATATACAACACCGTAAACACGATAAGTGGAATACTGATTTACCTTTTGGCTTGAAACTTACAGAACTGATGAAGATTCATAATACGCTGGTCAAGTTCGAAAATCAGCATGATCGGGTCATTTTTAGGGAAGTTATGCTTTTTTTTCACTTTTTTCAGCATATATGCAACACCGTAAACACAATAAGTGGAAAACGGTTTTACCTTTTGGTTAGAAACTTACAGAACTGATGAGTATTTATAATACACAGGTCAGGTTCGAAAACCAGCATGATAGAGCCACTTTTATGGAAGTTATGCTGTTTTTTTTTTCATTTTTTTCAGCATATATGCAACACTGATAACACAATATAAGAAAAACAGATAGGCCAATTGTCATTGTACTCACAGGAGTGGTCAATCTTACTAAAACATAGCTTGAGTATGAAAATCAGCATAATTGGGCCATTATTTTAGAAGTTATGCTTTTTTTAATACATTTCCTCAGATTCAATTCTTAGGCATGTTAATAGTCTCATTATTGAACTAATAAGATATGTAAAAGTGTTTGTTTGACATTTCCAGCATCTTTACAACATTGTCAGTTGATTATGTAAAAATGATGGTAAATTTGTTATTGTGTATTGTGTAATGAAGTGTCAAAAATGGAAATAAACACATATAATTGCAGTTTGTCAGATTCAATCATCCACTATGTTTAGAATCTCAGAATGGAGGAAATTGGACATTTTACACTGTTCTATTGATATTTTTCCCATCTCATCAATTTTCTTAGTTGGTCATATAAAAATGGTAGTAAACTGTTAATTTTGTTTTATGTTAAAAAAGTGTTAAAAATGGAAATAAACCCATTTCAGAAAAGTGCTGTCTTGTTTACATTTTGGCATTTTCAAGATGTGACTTTGACGTTCCATGGTCCTGAAGACCTTTGCTAGTCACATTTTCTGAATATCCATGATACTAATATTTTATGATTAAAAATTGATGGTCATTATGCTGTTAAACATTATGTAATATTGCATCAAAATTTGAAGAAACCCCTATTTTGGGCACTGCTCCCATGATGACCATTTAAGGAAAATCATGTCACTCACTGTTCTCAAACTTACAGGAAAGAAACATGGGACTAAAATATAGCTTCAGTAGGCAATGCAGTCTGTTTTGTAAATATTTCTGGCAATTAAATAGTTTTTTGTGAAAATAAAATTTTTCACTTATTGGCATTTTCAAGGTGTGACTTTGAAGTTCCATGAGCCTGCAGACCTTTGCTAGTCACGTTTTCTGAATGTTCATGTTTCTAATATTCTATTATTAAAAATTGATGGTCGTTATGCTGTTAAACATTATGTAATATTGCATCAAAATTTGAAGAAACCCCTATTTTGGGCACTGCTCCCATGATGACCATTTAAGAAAAACCATGTCACTTACTGTTTTCAAACTTACAGGAAAGAAACATGGGACTAAAATACAGCTTCAGTAGGCAATGCAGTCTGTTTGCATGGTAATTTTTTCTGGCAGTTAAACAGTTTTTTGTGAAAATTTAATTTTTCACATATTGGGATTTTCAGGGTGTGACTTTGAAGTTCCATGAGCCTGCAGACCTTTGCTAGTCACGTTTTCTGAATGTTCATGTGACTAATATTCTATTTTTAAAAATTGATGGTCATTATGCTGTTAAATATTATGTAATATTGCATCAAAATTTGACGAAACCCCTATTTTGGGCACTGCTCCCATGATGACCATTTAAGGAAAATCATGTCACTTACTGTTCTCAAACTTACAGGAAAGAAACATGGGACTAAAATACAGCTTCAGTAGGCAATGCAGTCTGTTTGGTAAATTTTTCTGGCAATTAAACAGTTTTTTTGTGAAAATTTAATTTTTCACATAGTGGCATTTCCAAGGTGTGACTTCGAACCTCCACGGGCTTGAAGACCCATGCTAGTCACATTTTGTGAAAATCCATGACACTTATATTTTATTATTAAAAATCGATGGTCATTATGCTGTTAAGCATTATGTAATGTTGCATCAAAATAGAAGAAAACACAATTTTTGGTGCTGCTGCCTTGATGACCATTATGGGAAAACTGTGTTACTTATGACTGTCAAACCTTTAAAAAAGAAACACTGGACTAAAATGCAGCCTGAGTTGGAAAAAAGCAGTCTAATTGGCTTCTTTTTCTGCTGTTAAGCATTATGTAATGTTGCATCAAAATAGAAGAAAGCACAATTTTTGGTGCCGCTGCCATGATGACCATTATGAGAAAACTGTGTTACTTATGACTGTCAAACCTTTAAAAAAGAAACACTGGACTAAAATGCAGCCTGAGTTGGAAAAAAGCAGTCTGGCTTCTTTTTCTGGAAGTTATACATTTGAGTGAAATATTCATTATCTTTTTGGCATATTCATTGTGGGACTCGGAGCTCCCATGGACATGAAGGCGAATGGTAATCAAATTTTCTACGTGTCCATGCTATTTATAGTCAATAAACAAAAATTGGTGATAATTATTCTCTAATTTATTATGTAATGTTACATCAAAATTGACAACAATCTTTTTGCACTGCAAACATTATGAAAAAAAAACTGTGCTACTTATTATAATTTTAAACTTACAAGTACGATTTTTAGGATTGGCCTTCAGCTCATGAGAAAACCAGATCTATTGGATTATCATGTTTATTGTATTTATGCATTTTTTGTGAAATTTTCATTTTTCTCATTCTGGCACTTTCTAAGTATAAACTTGAACTCTGATGGGCCTGGAGCCTTATGCTTTTACTTTCGTCTGTGTTACCTGTTGTGCATAAGTTGATGTTGACTGTGCAGTTAAACATAATGTATTATTGCATCAGGATTGGTAGTCTCCTATTTTGGGCATTATGGTTTTGTGCTTTTCTTAAGGTGTGACTTATGGGCCTGAAGACCTTTGAGTGGGTCAGTCTGTAAATTACCCTTGGGTATCAGTAGATTAATTTCAGAGTTATAAAGTCATTTGCTCTAATAGGCCATTAAATGAGATTACGTAAAGCACACTTATTGATATTTCCCTGTAAACTCCCAAAGGTAAAGCTCTCTGCTAGATTAATAATAAGGAAGCAGTGATAATTATGCAGTTAAATTTTGTTTAATATTGCAAATAAGTTATATATATATATATATATATATATATATATATATATATATATATATATATATATATCAAACTGGAAGATTAAAAGTTTGAATAGCATCTTCATTGGAATTATATTTACCTCAAGCTCTGCCAAGGGGGTTATATTTTCATCCCCGTTTGTCTGTCATGCACATAACACAAAAAGTTATGGACCGATTTTGCAGAAATTTTCAGGAACTGTCGGAAGTGGGCCAGAGAGGACAATGATTAATTTTTGGTGGTGGTCCGGATCAATAATCAATCAATTATCAATAATAATCAACAATTGCACTCTCAAAGTGCTTTTCTAGTTTTGTTGTTTTCCTTTATAATTTTTTCTCAAACACTTGCATTTGTGACTTTTAACTCTCATCTGCCTGGGGCTCTGCACATTTTCTGTATTTCTATGTCTTTAAACATTATGTAATATTTTATGCACTGTCATCATTTTTCAAATATTGAGACTTTCATAATGTGAATTTGAACTCTCATGGTCCTGAAACTGTAATCTTATTGAAGGGGTGGATTGAGACCATCTTCTGGGTCTTCCGGAAGACAGTCAGGTTATTAAGTTTATATTGACTGGTATCTATTTTTTTCTGTTGGAAGACCATCAAAATGGAGGATGGATCAACATAGATACTTTGTAATACTGTCAGAAAATATCTCTGGGTCTGCTCCTGTTATTGACCATTTTACCTGTTGTGCAAGATTAAAATTCAGTGTTGACTGACAGTGCTATTATAAGCATTATTTATTATTGCATCAAAATTGACAAAATGACCTTTTTTGCATCTTTATTTTCTGTTTTTTGTCTGTACATTTGACAGCTTTGCTGCCTTGTTTGTATTTTTCTTCGGCGGACTATCACCTCGGTGATGTTGTTAGCACTAACAGCTAATGACAGTCTGTACGAATATTTCAACTGGAATCCACTTTATTTTATTTATCGAAAGGAATTTTGAGTTTGCACATGGACAAACATGTATTTAAAAGTAGCTCCTTTCAAATAAAAGTGGGGGGAATGTTGTGTTCGTGCATTTTCCTACCTTCACCCGGTGTGCTCTCCCTGCGCGGAGAGCGCGCAATTACGGTAAGTACTGCGCACACCAGGTGGAGAGCCCAACTTCCCTGCCTGATCCCGGTGAGTAAAAGTCAACCACAGCTACCGTGCAGACGTGTACGGTACGGACTACGAAAATAATCAGAATTGAGACACAATACACAGTGATCTACAATCTCACTCTGTAAGTAGAACCAGTGAATACTTTACATATGATGACGCAGGAATCAATCGACGGTGAGCCGAGTGATGCATTGGGTGAAACTAGGTCAGCTTGCTAAATATGCATATGCAGATTCACGTCCAATCGCGTCCTGTGATTGGACAATGCGACCTAGGCATTTTTTTATTTTTCCGCGCCAGGTCAGCCGGGGCCGTAGCGATAGTCCGAAGGTTCAATAGTCCGAAGGTTCATTGGTCCGAATGTTCACTATAGAACCTTCGGACCAATGAACCCTTGATTAAAAAATCGATGAAAATGTTACCACTTTTCGGACCAATGAACCTTCGGACCAATGAACCTTCGGACTATCGAGACGCCCCCGGTCAGCCATATTTGATTTGCAGGTAAGGATGGGAACAATTATGTTATGTAACTTTGTTTTTTTTACATGGCTTCATGGCAATCCTATATAGTATCCACTACTAGAAGTAGAAGATGGCACAATAATAAATATATTTAAAAATTTTACTTAAATAACATATATGTACATCAACTGAATTGATATACAATTTATATTACATGTTTTTATTCATCACGAGAGATTGAGACATCACCATGGCTAACCCGTCAACTTTAGGACAGAGATTGCTTAAGCACAAAACCAAGGAATGTACATGTCAAGATCTCCACAATGATCTTATTAACAAACTTGCAGATGAAATCAGTGAAGAGAAACACCTACCAAAGATCAAACGTCAGCTTTGGGGAAAGCTAGGTGTAGGAAGCATGGACAATTTGGACACACTCTCCTTGTTAAATCTTTTGGAGTACAATGGTATAATTGGCAAAGGGAATTATGAGACATTACGAAAGTTGCTAAAAGGTGCAGGCATTGCACGTTTGATTGACACTATCAAGAAGACAGAAAATAAAATAAACAAGTGTGATGCCCACAAAATGCATTCATCACCAAGCAAGAAGAGGAAAAGAGGTATCAATTTATATATTATCAGTTATACTTGTGATCACTTTTGTTTCAATTTGGTTCATGGGCAATCATTCAGGCTGGACAAAAGTTTATTGATTCATAAATTTAGGCTTTCATCACATATCAGGGTATGAAATTTGTATAAATTCGAAGCCGGACAGCAGGGCTGGCAACTTTGAAAAGTAGCCAGCCCTGACCAAAAGTAGCCAGTCCTGATTTTTTTAAAAAATTACCTGATGAAACCAATTGCAGGCAAGAACGATATTGAAACAAGGACTCTTAGTCTCAAAGTGGATTTATTCAAGTAGATTCTTTGCTGTCAGTATCTGAAACGTTAAGCTCTGAACCAAAATCAGAAGTCTGATTCACTGCATGTGACTGTCATAATCAGAGTCTAGTTGCATAACCCACTTGTTACAAATGACGTTTTTGCTATCAGTCTCATCACAAATTAACCAGGGAAATTAAGTTTTCCATTATGGCACAACTGATCTTTTCCTTTGCAGGGCTAGACACCAACTTTAATGAGCACCTGTCATTTGGACAGGTGGATAAATTTGACATGTCCTATTTTGAATCCAATCTGTCCAACAAAACCAAATTTTTTACCATTCATCCCTCTCGGTGAACTTTGTAAACATAAACATGTGTAGTCATACATGTAATGTATTTATTACCAAGATATTAAGTCAAATGAGCCTGGAAAAGTGGATTTATTTTCAGATAAAGTCGTTTTTTTATACTTGTGAACTCCTGAATATTTAATCTTGCATAGAAGTCTGATTTAACATGGTTTTGATCGGGGCTTTTCCCAGGGTTTGGGGTACAGGGTTCACTTATTGTAAATCTGAAATTTGATAACAGATTCACATGAAGTTAAACCAAGTCCTAAAAAAATACTGTGAGCAGGAGGTGGGGGGGGGGGGGGGGGGGGCAGTTATATATTATTTTATTGAAATTTTCAAAATTTATAATATTTGAATAAATTTCATTAAAAATTGAAGAATATTCATTGTATAATAGTTTAATTATAATATATATCACTAATATTAAAGTTTTTAAATTGATATTAATATTAACAATTTGCTTTCTTTAGGGGTAACATGTGTTTGATTTTTTTTAATATATGAATTAAATAAAATCAGTCAAAATTTCCCCTTCTTTTCATTTAAATTCTCATATTTTTATTAATTTTTTTCCTTATACCAATGTCACAATTTTGACAGCATTGCTAATTTATCAAATTCCAGCACTTAATTTTGAACTGTAAGTAACACAGGTGGTGCTACCGCAGGGTTCTCCCCAGGCCTTTATAGCGTATCGGCATCAATACGCATATCTTTTTGTCGATACGCTTCTTTTTTTGCCGACACGCTTCTTTGAACTCCGATACCCTTTAAGATCGTATGTGTGTGACCAATGCCTTTATTCCTGACAGTCGCGACGTAAACGACTTGTGTGCGTACTTGGATCTCTTGTGTGCACGTTAAGATGTTTATTTTTATTCTGCCTGGCGCAGTAATACAAGTATTAACATCTCATTTCTCATGTTGAGGGCGCAGGACCTGCATACTGACAAGTTTTGAATATCAACATATGCTTATTAGTTTCGCCATCAATGTAATTCTGTGAGATTTGTTTGCTTTATCTATATTTTTGGAAAAATATAATAAATAGTCTATTCTTCATGTTATTTTGACTGAAGAATAGTAGCAGTCGTGATCATTTATAAATAAATGAATCCATGCGGCAAGAGAATATATCAGAAAAGATGCAACGCTATTTAATACATTAGCTCCTGTCGGGACAGGTGAAAATTCAGCTCGGACAGGTTAAGTTGCAGGGCTGGCTGTCCGACGGACAGGTCATGATTTATGAGAAATTTGGAGCAAAAATCTTTTTATGTACAGACACAGATGTGTCTGTGCATATTGCCATCACCTGCGTCTGTCGTCGCCGATGGCGATGCCGATGCCGATGGCGATGCCGATGCCGGCGCCGTGCACTTTCCTTGTAAACACGATAAGTGGGGGGCAGTTTTACTTTTTGGCTTTATATTTACAGAGCTGATGAATATTCATAAAACACAGGTCAAGTTCGAAAATCAGCATGATCGGGCCACTATTGTAGAAGTTACGCTGTTTTTTCACTTTTCAGCATATTTTTTACATTTCCTCAGATTCAATTCTTAGGCATGTTAACAGTCTCATTATTAAACTAATAAGATACGTAAAAGTTTTTGTTTGACATTTCCTGCATCTTTACAACATTGTTAGTTGATTTTGTAAAAATGATGGTAAACTTGTTATCGTGTATTGTGTAATAAAGTTTCAAAAATGGAAATAAACTCATATCATTGCAGTTTGTCAGATTCAATCATTCACTATGTTCAGAATCTCAGAATGGAAGAAATTGGACATTTAACACTGCTCTATTGATATTTTTCCCATCTCATCAATTTTCTTAGTTGATCATATAAAAATGGCAGGAAACTGTTAATTTTGTTTTATGTTAAAAAAAGTGTTAAAAATGGAAATAATATTTAAATATAGTTTAATGAAAAGTTAAATAATATTCATTTTATAGTACTTTACTTATATTTATGTTAACAATTTAACTTCTTTAGGGGTTATCATGTGTTTGATTTTTCTTTAATATATGAATAATAAAATCAGTATAAAAAGTTCCCCTTCTTTTTATTTAAATTCTCATATTTGTTATTACTAATTTCTTCCTTACATCAATATCATTCTGGTATATGACAGCAATGTTAATTTATCAAATTCCAGCACTAATTTTTATGTACAGACACAGATGTGTCTGTACATATTGCCATCACCTGCGTCTGTCGTCGCCGGCGTCGCCGTCGCCGTCGGCGCCGTGCACTTTCCTTGTAAACACGATAAGTGGAGGGCAGTTTTACTTTTTGGCTTTATATTTACAGAGCTGATGAATATTCATAAAACCAGGGCTCAACACAAACGGTTGTCCGCTTGCCCGGGGCAACTAAAATCTGCCGTCGGACAAGTAAATTTTACGTCCAGTTGCCCGGCGGGCAAGTGAACTTTTTTCCTTTGGTCAGTACAATGTTAGATCTGAGGTTAAAAGATTGAAGCATTACACGTTTTTCCCTTTTTTGCACAATAACATCATAAACTGTAACATACGTCAATCCAAGATTTCTGTATTCTAATGCATGCACAGCTTTCACTATCTCCGTCGGCAGTGCCTCGTTTTCAGAGTGCTGTCATATTCTATAATTTGAAGTATTTAGTCAAACTCAAACGAGGCAAGTTGTTCTTGGAAAAATTTAGCACACGTGATTAAAGTTAAGAAGGCACTCTCTCCCTCTCACATTTGTATTGGTTGGGAAATATTTAGAAGCATATAATTTCCAAGCTTTAACCACGAAAAACGTGGAAAATAAGCAGTCACACTGTTGCTAAGTGAGAGTTTGCAGGGACCAGCTTGCGGTGGTTTTGACCAGTTAACAGACAGCTGAACTGCTTCTGTAACTGATAGAGATTTCCCGGACTTGAAATGCTTATAGTTTATATATTTAGCAACAATTTCAGGGAGAAACAGGAGGAATAGTAAGCTTCCTTAAAGTATGGACATTTTAATTGATGAAGTTGGATAAATATGTTAACTTTTTGCACCCACCTAATAAAAGCAGTGTACTGTACTACACAAATACTTGTTTGAGGGAGCCAGTGAGCACTTGTCAGTATCCAGACAGTGTTGCACCGATCATGGTGTGTCACAAGCATTTCAGAGCGCTTTGTTGACCTAGTTTTTTTGATACTTTAATGAATGTGGAAGTAGTTTTGATCTCCTCTACATTTTAAATCATTGGCTTTACTGTTTATTCACTGAAAAAGGTATGTTGATACCACAGTTTTCTTAGTTAAAATGCCACCAATCCAATACTTGGCTTCAAAAATTTCCATGGAGGAAGAGGAGAAGGGGGATCCTCATTCTGGCATTTGTAGGTGCTAAGTATGCAATTCTTTATTAATGAAATTTTTGTCATGCTTAGCTTAACTTCATTTACTCCTCTAGACATATGAAACAAGTCAATTGTGTCACTGTGCCACATAAAATGTTAAAAAATCTGTTCAAAATAGCCTAAAATGCACCAAAGTGCACCTTGATTGAGTGCAGAAAAGTGCTATGAAGTAACCAGTGGCATTTTAGATTTTATTATCAAATTATCATTTGTGTAATTTGGTGTTGTCAAGGCAATCCTACTATATATTACAGTGAATTATATTAAGATTAATTTTTTAAGTTTCAAAGTACTGTTTCTCTTCTATTGATTTTATCAACTGTTCTGCAGAAATAAAGAAATGTTTTTTTTATAAAAGGAAAAAAAGAATTTGGGGATAGTGACCGACCTATCTATACTTGATGAGTAAATGTAAAAGAGTTGGTCCTTGTAAGAGCACATTTTATAAGTAACAATGTTATGTCTATCAGTCACCATCCTGAGGAGTGTGGGCATTGCAACATTTATGCACTTATATTCTTATAAATATCCTAATTTTATGCTACATCATAGTGGAGATGTACCTTTTTTCTTTCGTTTAGAATATCTGTGACAAATTTGAAATTTTAGTGATGTGCATGACAAAATGTGACATTCCATCAATCAACCTGCTCATGGAGAAAATAACTCAAAGATGACAAAATTGACATAATTGTTTTTTTTATAAATCAATAAGATTTAATGCTTCAAATGGAAAAAAATCGCATATCGAGTGGTTTTAAAATTTTCACTAATAATGGGCAAGTTGAGGCAGAGGAAGGGCAAGTAAAAATATCTGGCAGGTTGCCCTGGGGCAACCTGGTTAAAAATTTATGTTGAGCCCTGAAAACGCAGGTCAAGTTCGAAAATCAGCATAATCGGGCCATTATTGTAGAAGTTATGCTGTTTTTTCACTTTTCAGCATATATGCAACCCTGTAAACACATTTTAAGGAAAACCGTTAGGCCTGTTGTCATGAAACTCACAGGAGTAATCAATCTTACTAAAACACAGGTCAAGTTCGAAAATCGGCATGATCGGGCCACTATTTTAGTAGTTATGCTGTTTTTTCACTTTTTAGCATATCTGCAACACTGTAAACACAATAAAAGAAAAACAGATAGACCAATTGTCATTAAACTCACAGGAGTGGTCAATCTTACTAAAATGCAGGTTGAGTTTGAAAATGAGTATAATCGGGCCATTGTTTTATAAGTCATGCTGTTTTTTCACATTTCCTCAAATTCAATTCTTAGGCATGTTAACAGTCTTATTATTTAATTAATAAGACACATAAAAGTATTTGTTTGACATTTCCTGCATCTTTACAACATTGTTAGATTTTAATGTACCAAAACTGACTACAGATGAGAGGGAAAGCCTAGAAGGTCCAATAACTAATGTTGAAGCCAAGGTATTCCTCACAAAAATGAGAAATGATAAAAGTCCAGGTTCGGACGGATTTACTGTGGAATTCTTAAAGTTTTTTTGGGCGAAAGTAGGGACCTTTGTTATACGATCTTTAAATTATGGTCTTACACATGGGCAGCTCTCTGTCACCCAAAGGGAGGGAATCATAACATGCATTCCGAAGGAGGATAGACCAAAACAATTTTTAAAAAATTGGCGCCCTATTACACTATTGAATACCGTTTACAAGATTGCCTCAGGTGTCGTATCAAGTAGAATAAAAACGGTATTGGATAAACTGATAAGTAAAGAACAGACTGGTTTCCTAAAAGGGAGATACATAGGGGAAAATACTCGTTTAATCTATGATCTCATGCAATATACTGAGGAAAACCATGTACCTGGAATATTACTTCTAATAGATTTTGAGAAGGCATTCGATAGTATATCATGGGACTTTTTAAATCAAGTTCTTATTTTCTTTAATTTCGGTCCAGACATAATAAATTACATTAAAACCTTTTATAAAATCATTACTTCAAGAGTAAATCAAGGAGGTCATTTATCCGAAATGTTTCAACCACAGCGTGGCCTGAGACAAGGTGATCCGATATCACCATATTTATTTTTGTTATGTTCTGAAATTCTTTCGGTAAGCATAAAGAATAACCCTCAAATTAAAGGAATACAAATTGGGGAAAATGAATACAAAATATCGCAATATGCAGATGACACGTCCTTAATCTTAGATGGTTCTGAACAATCCCTTAACGCCTCCCTACAGGATCTAAGATGGTTTGAAAAAATTTCGGGTTTAAAAATAAATTATGACAAAACTCGGGTTATTTGGATAGGGAGTAAAAAAAATTCAAATGAGAAACTGTGCAAAAATTGGACATTAATATGGGGTGCAACGTCTTTTAAATTATTAGGTATTAAATTCTATGTCGAACTAGATACTATATGTGAAAGGAATTATCGGGGAAAAATTGAAAGTACTGAACGATTACTTAAACTATGGGAAAGACGAATTTTGACCCCCATCGGCAGAATTACAGTGATTAAAAGTCTCATAATATCGAAATTTAACCATCTTTTTATTTCACTGCCTAACCCATCTAACCAAATAATTAAGGAGCTAAAAAAGCTAATCTTAGGATTTCTTTGGAAAGGTAAACCGGATAAAGTAAAAAGGGAAATAGTATGTAAAAAAATAAAAGATGGAGGACTAAATATGATAAACGTAGAAGCTTCAATAATGGCATTAAAATTAACTTGGGTGAGACGGTTGATAAATAGGGAGGGTATTTGGCAAAATATCCTTTTGCATAGATATAAATTAGACTTGATGCTAAACTGTGGTTGTGAATATTTGCGCTTCTGTCAAACAGGCACACAGAATTTATTTTGGAAGGATGTTTTTTTAGCTTGGCAGGAATTGTTGAAAAAAAAAGAACAAATGACCGAGTTGAATAAAGTCCCCTTATGGTACAGTGACTCTTTGAGGATAAATAAAGAGACGCTGTTCCATAAGGAGATGTATGATAAAGGATTTAGACAAGTGAACGATCTTATCAATGAAAAAGGTAGACTTTATTCATATAAAGAATTTTCTGAACTCTCCAATATTAAAATCAATTTTTTACAATACAATGGTATTATCGCAACAATAAATGATCTATACAGAAAAAAATTCAATCCACATAAAATCAAAATGTACGGTCCGTGGCAACCAGAAGGTATACGAGTTATTGTAAGACAAACAAGGGGATCAAAAGATATGTACGACATATTAAATAGCTCGAATGCTAGGCCTATTTTTGAGGAAAAATGGTCAAATATTTTTACTCCTCGGGATCATAGTTTTTGGGAAAAGATATATAAGAAAACCAATGTGTCGGTAAAGGACACAAAAATGCTGTGGTTCAAGTTTCGAATTTTCTATAGAATCCTCACCACAAATAACTTTGTATATAAAACTGGCCTAAGTCAATCACCTATGTGTACATTTTGCCACGAGGAGGTAGAAACTATATATCATATACTTTGGGATTGTAATATTGTACAAAACTTCTTACGCCAAGTAGAAGCATGGTTAATTTCTTGTAATATATATTTAAATTTCAGTAATATACAGTTTATTTTAATTGACATTAATGAACGTAATGTATCCAATATAATCATGACTATACACATTAAGTTTTTCATATACAAAACAAAATGTCAGAAAGACGCACTGTTACTCACAAAACTTCAACTTTATTTAGAAAATATATACAAAATCTATAAGCAAAAATACATTGTATCTCAAGACTTAGATAAATTCAATGTTATATGGCAGAAATGGAGGGGTATATATGGATTTGTGTAGTTGCATGTATACAAATTATTGACTATAATTTTCTTATTCGTTAAATCCTTGTGGACTTTGGTATTGTAATGAATATTGTGTGCTTGTAAAAATTTATGTACTTGCTTTTTTTCTATTGCAATAAAAAAAAAAAATTTTACTAAAACGCAGGTCAAGTTCGAAAATCAGCATGATCGGACCACTATTTTAGTAGTTATGCTGTTTTTTCATTTTTCAGCATATATGCAACACTGTAAACACAATATAAGAAAAATAGATTGGCCAATTGTCATTTAACTCACAGGAATGGTCAATCTTACTAAAACGCAGGTTGAGTTCGAAAATCAGCATAATCGGGGTATTATTTTAGAAGTTATGCTGTTTTTTCACATTTCCTAAGATTCAATTCTTAGGCATGTTAACAGTCTTATTATTTTACTAATAAGATACATAAAAGTGTTTGTTTGACATTTCCTGCATCTTTACAACATTGTTAGTTGATTATGTAAAAATGATGGTAAACTTGTTATCGTGTATTGTGTAATAAAGTTTCAAAAATGGAAATAAACTCATATCATTGCAGTTTGTCAGATTCAATCATTCACTATGTTCAGAATCTCAGAATGGAGGAAATTGGACATTTAACACTATTCTATTGATATTTTTCCCATCTCATCAATTTTCTTAGTTGATCATATAAAAATTGCAGTAAACTGTTTATTTTGTTTTATGTTAAAAAAAGTGTTAAAAATGGAAATAAACCCATGTCTTGTTTTACATTTCCTCAGATTCAATTCTTAGGCATGTTAACAGTCTCATTATTTAACTAATAAGACATGTAAAAGTGTTTGGTTGACATTTCCTGCATCTTTACAACATTATTAGTTGATTATGTAAAAATGATGGTAAACTTGTTATCATGTGTTGTGTAATAAAGTTTCAAAAATGGAAATAAACTCATATCATTGCTGTTTGTCAGATTCAATCATTCACTATGTTCAGAATCTCAGAATGGAGGAAATTGGACATTTAACACTGTTGTATTGATATTTTTCCCATCTCATCAATTTTCTTAGTTGATCGTATAAAAATGGCAGTAACCTGTTAATATTGTTTTATGTTAAAAAATTGTTTAAAATGGGGAAAAAATTTTCAGAACAGTGCTGTCTTGTTTACATTTTGGCATTTTCAAGTTGTGACTTTGAAGTTCCATAGGCCTGAGGACCTTTGCTAGTCACATTTTCTGAATATCCATGATACTAATATTTTATTATTAAAAATTGATGGTCATTATGCTGTTAAACATTATGTAATATTGCATCAAAATTTGAAAAAAAAACAAACTATTTTGGGCACTGCTCCCATGATGACCATTTAAGAAAAACCATGTCACTTACTGTTCTCAAACTTACAGGAAAGAAACATGGGACTAGAATACAGCTTCAGTAGGCAATGCAGTCTGTTTGGTAATTCTTACTGCCAGTTTAAACAGTTTTTTTTTTTTTTTTTTTTTTTTTTTTTGTGAAAATTTAATTTTTCACATATTGGCATTTTCAAGGTGTGACTTTGAAGTTCCACAGGCTTGAAGACCCATGCTAGTCACATTTTCTGAAAATCCATGATACGTATATTTTATTATTAAAAATTGACGGTCATTATGCTGTTAACCATTATGTAATATGCAGTGTTTTATTTACCTCTGCGTCATGCGTAAAATACGCATAAATCCTAAAAATGACGCAAAAAAATATGATCTAGTGCGTCATTTGACCCTAATGTTTGATAGCCACAACTAAATACTTTCCAAAGTGTTGTAATATTGACGATTAAAGACCTAGGACTAAAATATTTCCGATCGTTGTTGTGTTTTTCTCGCTTTTGTTTCGTTACATTTGATTGGTCTACGTTACCTTACGTGAACCAATCTTAAGCTTCGTCAATTAAAAACAAAAGTACATTCGAGAGCTCTTCAGAACAGAAAGTACGTAAACGTATTACACGTGCTCCCAGCGTCCAGCGCGCCAGAACAAGAACGAGAACATGGCGGCCAAAAGACTTAAACTTCCCCTGCTTAAACATGATCCAAAACAAGGAACGTTATCGTTCCAGAGTGGGAATATCAGTGTATCTCACAACGAAACCTCTCAGTCGGAATCACAAGGCGCAAGTAAACTCAAACGAAAGTTTAATCGCTCCTGGCTTCAAAAATACAGCTGGTTGCGTTTTTCGGAGGACAAGTCAGCCAGCTATATGTTTTGCGAATTGTGCACAAGTGCAGGTAAATCTAACGCGATGGTTAAGTCATCGGGGAATACAAATTTCCAAAATTCAACCCTGGCAAGGCACGCAAATCTGCCGGAACACAAGATGCTTATTGAAGCACCCATTCTCCAAGCTGACAGAAAGGCAGCCGAAAGGAAACGATCTTCAAAATCGGACACTGCTATGACTGTGCTCCTGAAATGCGTCCATTGGTTGGCGACAGAAGATATACCCCTGATAAAATACAAGGCTTTAGTCAATTTCCTTCATGAATTAACCCCGGATGATCTCAAAGCAATATCACTTCTGAAACAGTCAAACATTATGTATGAATCATCAACGACTTGCTCCGGATTTTTAGACAGTCTCTCAAGTGTTGTTGACAGAAAAATCACTGAATCTCTTAGGGAATCGCCTGTAGTTACAGCACTTGCTGATGAAAGCACAGACATCGCCAACAACAAAAGATTGGTTATTTATGCGCAAATAATTTCCCCTGAAATGAAGCCAAGTACATTGTTTCTGACGAATGTAGAGTGTCCGGATGCAACGGGGCTTGGAATTGCTAATGCAATCCTGGAGGAATTTAGGAGAAGGGGTGTACAGCCAGGAAAAATTTTGAGCATGGGATCCGATGGAGCCTCTGTGATGACTGGACGAATAAATGGTAAGTACTAATTACATTTCAACTCCATTAAAATGTACCACTTTTCAAATATATGATAATAGTGGTGATGATAATGCCAGATATAATGGGCCTGAATTTTCAATATTGTATATCATAATCTATATATATATATATATATATTTTTTTTTTTTTTTTTTTTTTTTGGGAGAATTCTGTAGTATTTTTGATTATATTATCATTACTGATACAAAATCTAAACAACTTTCAATTAGGTTGTGCAGCAGTTATGAAAAGGAGTAACCCCCACATGTCCAACAACCACTGCATTGCACACAGATTAGCACTGTGCACATCCCAGGCGGCAGAAGGTATCCCCCACCTAAAAAAGCACCAGCAAATCTTAACCGATCTCTTCTACTACTTCAAGGTAAATAGAAAAACAACTAACTCATTAAATGAAAAAGTTACAACTACTATGTTACTTGACAAAATAATTGTATTCTTATTATATGGCTGTATACACAAGTAAATTTAGAGTAAATTAGATAATTTGCACAGATATCATTTTCCAGGGCAGCGCCAAGCGTACATCAAAACTACATGAAATACAGGCTGTTATGGACGATCCAATCTTGACAATCAAAGAAGTACATGCTGTGAGATGGTTGTCATTCTTCAGTGCTCTGACTACAGTTTTCAGAACACTGGATAGTCTTTTGACTTATCTTGCCGAAGTTCCTCTTAGTGATGCAAAAGCCATGGGTTTGAAGAAAAAGGTTAGTTTGTTGTAAGAATGTTTTCGTGTTCACTACAGTACCTCAAGCAAAACGATATTCTTACAAATTCTCTAAAAATACCTAGACCAAAGAGTTGAATTTTTTATATATATATTTGGATTTGAAGGCATTCTGAAAGACTGCAGTGTTCTTGTGTTGTTCTTTTTCTGTAATTTTTAATATTATAATTATTTTTTCATACTTCTTTTTCTGTAATTTTTAATATTATAATTATTTTTTCATACTTCAGTTACTTATTTTTCTTCTGCAGTTTGGTACAATACTTTTTCTTTCTCTCTCCAGATTGCTACTGACAGCTTCATTTCCATCACTTATATGATGATGGACATCATGAATCCTGTGACAATTTTGTCTCAGTTTTTTCAAACTGAAAATCTGGATGTCGCTCTCGTAAAGGTAGTGTAAATGTCCATCCCCCCCCCTTTTTTAATACTTTGTTCATATCTGAATATCATTAATCTTGTTAATTGAATTTAGTTAACCAGATGTCCATAGTGAGTTATTAATAATGGCTTAAACTTGTGAAACTAACACACACACACTAAACTAATATTCTGCTCTAGGGTATGTGGATTGTGTTGTAGCTTGTCACTGTGTTATATTTTAATGTTATTATTATATCAACGGACAGTAATAATGATGACAGTGTTTATTCTTCTACAGGTAAAGACAGATCTCTGTATTAAAGACATCAACGCAGTGAAAGAATGCAAGTCTCCCTACCTAACAAAACTGAAGGAAGATCTTGTACAGTCAAGATTTCATGACCATGAAATCACATCCAGTGGCCTTAACCTTCAGATGCTAGCTGGCAACTTTGCAGATGCACTCATCAGCAATATTCAGTCAAGGTTTGTTTAATCATATATACATAACATGTAATAATTAAGTTTATATTTAGTAAACTTAAGACAGTAGATTTCAATTGTATGATTTGGTCCAATACTGATTCATACTATTTTAAAAAGTAAATTTAAAGCTGGTTTAGTTAAATTTGATGATTCTACTAAGAATTTACATAGTTTTTTTATTTAAATGACAATATCTAAAAAGGACAATGATTGTGATTTCAATTAGGTTCCCCAAAGATGGAATCTTAGCAGCATTCAGTGTGTTGTCCATGCGCCCTCTTTCCTTCCTAAGCCCCACCGAACTAGAGGAATATGGTAATCATGAAATCAGGTCTCTTTGTGACTTTTATGGCAACCCACAAACTGTGAAATGGGAAGAAAATGGTGAAGAAATGACAAACACATCAGAGGCTCTCATTGATTCCACTAAGGCAGAGGAGGAATGGCATTTGGCAAAACAGATTGTGAAAGCAGAGCATTATCCTCGAGACTCTACATGGAAATTATGGAGTCTGCTCTCCCATTACCACATGAAGGAGTTCCCAAATCTGCTTGTCCTAGCCAGGTTAGCTATTACTACTAGCATCCATACAGCAGGCTGCGAGAGGGGATTTTCAGTACAGAATCGTATCCTAACTGCCTTTCGGAACCGTCTTACAGTTGACACTCAGAAGAAACTGATGTTGATCAAAACTGAAGGATGTGATAGGGCTTCATTTGATTTTGAGGAAGCCCTTGAAATGTGGAAAAATTCGAAAGAGAGAAGAATATATGAATTGAAATCAAAAACAGATGATTAGCCTGAGGCTACAAGTCATGATATCACATGTTAAATGGAATCCAATGACATGAAACAAATGCATTACTGTACTGAAGTGAACTTATACATGTATAACTTCTTTTGGGTATGTTGTACATTATATTGTTGTTCTAAAGTCAGTGTTATTGTATAGACAATTCTGTCAAAGTGAGCTTTAAACTGATATTGTCTGCTGCTGCTGTGATGTTCTTATCTTTCGAGGTTAGTCTACTTACCTAATCAACACTCAGCAACTCAAAAGTATCCATGTTTTATTGTTTATTCTGATGGTAGTTTTTTCATATTGTTGTTCTGTTTAAGATTTTATTCCTTGTTAATTATTTATTACATAATATGTGATATTTTTTCATTTATATCAATATATATTTTTGTCAAGTTCTTTTTACCTAGTCAAAAAAATATTTTAATTCATTGTTTATTCTGTTTTTTTTTTTCATGTTGACAATTGTTGTTTTTGATGAATTCCTTGTCTCATCTACTTTTTGTGTTTGACAATCATATTCTCTCCTAATTTGTTTTCCATTTATGTCCACATAATTTTTGACAATTTTTTTTTACATACTAGTCAACACAAAGTTTATCCATATCATTTTTAATTTATCTTGATGATTTTTTCTTCATATATCTACCTTTAGGTTTAATCATGTTAATAATCCTTTAAATGGTTTTTGTCAGAAAAAAAATCAAAATGCATACTTTTGTCCATATCATGTTGAAGTTGTGTGACTGTTAGTGTGTTTGTAGTCATATGTTGAATAAACTTTGGTTACATATACAAAAGCTGTTTTTGTATTCTTCAGTTCCTGTAGATAGAATTCTATACTTTAAGTCTGGAATACAACAATTACAAATAAGCAACATCAATTCATATACGATTTATTTACATAAAATATGGTTGTACGCATCATTACCAGTTAAAATTACCCATTCAAAAAGGCGGGAAAATTTTGACTCCTGAAAATAAAAAATGACTCGTATTCTTTAGTGTCAGTGGGTCATCTGACTCTCTAGTTCCAAATTGTAAATAAAACACTGAATATGGCATCAGAATAGAAGAAAACTCAGTTTTGGGTGCTGCTGCCATGATGACCATTATGGGAAAACCATGTTACTTATGATTGCCAAATTTTCAAAAAAGAAATACGGGACTAAAATGCAGCCTGAGTTGGAAAAACAGTCTAATTGGCTTCTTTTTCTGGAAGTTATACATTTTCAAAGTGTGAACTTGTTACACATTTTACTTATATTGGTATTACCTGTTGAGCATAATTAAAATTTGATGTTGAATTTGCAGTTTAACATAATGTACTTTTGCATCAGAATTGACAGTAGCCTATTTTGAGCATAGTTATTTCCTGTTTTTTGTCTGTACATTTGACAGCTTTGCTGCCTTGTTAACTGTAAATAACATAAGTGATGCTAGAGTCATTTAAGAAAACATCATACAAAATTTCAGGTTATATTTTGGCAAATAAACTACATTTCAACAAGATCTTCAGTCCAAAAGATTTCACTTTCTATAGTGAGTACATAGCATACAACGCATTTGATTGACAGGCAGTATGTTGCCTTGACAACAAACTAGATATATCCAGTTCATCCAGTTCAATCTGGCTTTGTACCCAGCACAGTACTTGTGTAGTTTCTGTTTTTGGAACAGTCTTTATTACTAGTGCATGTAGATTTTGAACTTAATAAATATTCAGTAAAGGACCTGATATGTGAATAGATTTTGTCTGATGAAGTTCTGGAGGGTGTTCACTTTCATAATTTGGCGGTAAGTTTACTCAGACTTCGTTTTGCGACTGTATGTGTTTTGTGCCAAAAGTAGGTCACTCTTTTCAATGCCGTCTAGGAATAAAAGACGTTAGTATGCAACAAAAATGATTTTTAAAGACTTTTGCTCCAAATTTCTCATAAAACATGACCTGTCCGAACTGAATTTTTACCTGTCTCGGACAGGCGGACAGGCGCTAATGTCGAGCCCTGATTTCAGAACAGTGCTGTCTTGTTTACATTTTGGCATTTTCAAGTTGTGACTTTGAAGTTCCATGGGCCTGAAGACCTTTGCTAGTCACATTTTCTGAATATCCATGATACTAATATTTTATTATTAAAAATTGATTGTCATTATGGTGTTAAACATTATGTAATATTGCATCAAAATTTGAAAAAAATCTATTTTGGGCACTGCTCCCATGATGACCATTTAAGAAAAACCATGTCACTTACTGTTCTCAAACAGTACAGTAAATATATATATAGATGTGTCTGTACATATTGCCATCACCTGCGTCTGTCATCCCCGTCCTCGCCGTCGCTGGTGCCGTGCACTTTCATTGTAAACACGATAAGTGGAAGGCAGCTTTACCTTTTGGCTTCATATTTACAGAGCTGATGAATATTCATAAAACACAGGTCAAGTTCGAAAATCAGCATGATCGGGTCATTATTGTAGAAGTTATGCTTTATTTTTCACTTTTCAGCATATATGCAACACTATAACACATTCCAAGGAAAACCGATAGGCCTGTTGTCATGAAACTCACAGGAGTAATCTATCTTACTAAAACACAGGTCAAGTTAGAAAATCAGCATGATCAGGCCACTATTTTAGTAGTTATGCTTTTTTTTTCACTTTTCAGCATATATGCAACACTGTAAACACAATATAAGAAAAACGGATAGGCCAATTGTCATTAAACTCACAGGAGTGGTCAATCCTTCTAAAACGCAGGTTGAGTTAAAAGATCAGCATAATCGGGCCATTATTTTAGAAGTTATGTTGTTTTTTCACATTTTCTCAGATTCAATTCTTAGGCATGTTAACAGTTTCATTATTTAATTAATAAGATATTAAAAGTGTTTGTTTGACATTTCCTGCATCTTTACAACATTGTTAGTTGATTTTGTAAAAATGATGGTTAATTTGTTATCGTGTATTGTGTAATAAAGTTTCAAAAATGGAAATAAACTCATATCATTGCAGTTTGTCAGATTCAATCATTCACTATGTTCAGAATCTCAGAATGGAAGAAATTGGACATTTAACACTGCTACATTGATATTTTTCCCATCTCATCAATTTTCTTAGTTGATCATATAAAAATGGCAGGAAACTGTTAATTTTGTTTTATGTTAAAAATTGTTAAAAATGGAAAAAAAAAAAACATTTCAGAACAGTGCTGTCTTGTTTACATTTTGGCATTTTCAAGTTGTGACTTTGAAGTTCCATGGGCCTGAAGACCTTTGCTAGTCACATTTTCTGAATATCCATGATACTAATATTTTATTATTAAAAATTGATGGTCATTATGCTGTTAAACATTATGTAATGTTGCATCAAAATTTGAAAAAAAAAACTATTTTGGGCACTGCTCCCATGATGACCATTTAAGAAAAACCATGTCACTTACTGTTCTCAAACTTACAGGAAAGAAACATGGGACTAAAATATAGCTTCAGTAGGCAATGCAATCTGCCAGTTAAACAGTTTTTTTGTGAAATTTTAATTTTTCACATATTGGCATTTTCAAGGTGTGACTTTGAAGTTCCACAGGCTTGAAGACCCATGCTTGTCACATTTTCTGAAAATCCATGATACGTATATTTTATTATTAAAAATTGATTGTCATTATGCTGGTAACCATTATGTAATATTGCATCAGAATAGAAGAAAACACAATTTTGGGTGCTGCTGCCATGATGACCATTATGGGAAAACCATGTTACTTATGATTGCCAAACTTTCAAAAAAAAAAAAAAAAACAGGACTAAAATACAGCCTGAGTTGGAAAAGCAGTCTAATTGACTTCTTTTTCTGGAAGTTTTACATTTTCAAAGGGTGAACTTGAACTCCCATGGGCCTGAAGCCTTATGTTTGTTACACATTTTACTTACATTGGTATTACCTGTTGAGCATAATTAGAATTTGATGTTGAATTTGCAGTTTAACATAATGTACTTTTGCATCAGAATTGACAAAAGCCTATTTTGTTATTTCCTGCTTTTTGTCTGTACATTTGACAGCTTTGCTGCCTTGTTTAAAAATCATTTTTGATGCATACTAACATCTTTTTGTCTCCTCCTAGACGGTACTGAAAAGAGTGACCTACTTTTGGCACAAAACACGTTCAGTCGCAAAACGAAGTCTGAGCAAACTTACCGCCAAATTATAAAAGTGAACACCCTCCAGAACTTCACAAGACAAAATTTATTCACATAACAGGCTCACTACTGAATATTTATTCGGTTAAAAATCTACGTGCTCTAGACTTATAGAAACAGAAACTATGCAAGTACTGTGCTGGTTACAAAGCCAGATTGGACTAGATGAACTGTCTATATCTAGTTCGTTGTCAAGGCAACTGCATACTGCCTGTCAATCAAATATGTTGTATGCCATCTACTCACTATAGAACGTGAAATCTTTGGGACTGAAGGTCTTGTTGAAATATTGTTTATTTGCCAAAATATAACCTGGAATTTTGTATGATGTTTTCTTTAAGGTAGATTGGTCGTTACGTAATTTGACGATTTGCGCAATTTCAGCGCATCGTCAATCGTCTTTAACGACACTTCAGTCTGTTTTATCAATTTGAGGAAATAAAACAATTATCTATAAGATAAACACACATTATCAACTTGTATGTAACTCTGTATGATCGATATAGATTTTCGACAACGTTTGTCGACTATGATTCCATACGACAACTGTAGCACGTTCATCGTCGGAATACTGTAGCTCCTTTTCCAATTTGAATTGCCACTAGAAAATGTATGACAGCTCAAGCTCACAAATTATGCACGTAGGTGCTATATCATGTAAAAAATAAGTGTTGTAAATTCCAATCAAAGCGGCTGCGTAGATTTTGAGGTAGAACGCCCCAAATGTGCTGCATACCGTAGCTCAGATTTCGACGAAAACCGGAAATGCGTCGTAACGCCATTCATTTGGACTTAGAGAAATTTGGACTGAGAAATATTTCGTAGCTTATACAAATGTTCAGAAAATGGCCATACAGCTTGAAGAAAATTCACTAATCAAAATTAAAACTGAGTTATATTATACAGAAAAATTGTGCACTTTTGACCTTGACTTGTCAGTGTAAACAAAGTGTACTGAACGCACCGCAAGCAAGCACGTGAATGCCGCATTTGATACTTTGTATCAGACGCTTCATTTTACTTGACAACGCAGTGTTTACGATGTCACGTTCATGTTATATTCATTAATAAAAAAACAACGACAATAAACTACTTTCATATGCATGAGTATTTCCCTTATTACTCTCTTCGATAATTTTTTGTAAAGTTAACGGCTTAGGCCTACACCTCATCAGTATGAAAAATCTGAAAATAGCCGAGTATACTCACTTCAACTGTTAAACATAATGAAAGTTTTAAATATACTTAGATGTCTCTACACACACACACACACACACACACACACACACACATCATTAAAAAACGATTTAGTGAAAAAACACCCATTTTCCCATTGATTTGAATGGGGACTTCCGACTAGTGCGTCACGCAGGGTGTAACTTGGCGTAGTTCTCTTATTTGGTCGGTGACCCCCAACTTTTTTGTCACAATTAAAATCTACTTGGATGCCTCTTTACACAAAAAGTTTTTTTTTTATAATTCAAACGTCAGAAAGTCATAAAAATAATGCTTTAGTGAAAAAACTAGTGCGTCACGCAGGGTGTTATGCACTTCAACTTGGCGTAGTTCTCATATTTGGTCGGTGACCCCCAATTTTTTTTGCAAAATTTAATTGTACTTGGATGCCTCTTTACACAAAAAAATTTTTAAAAAAATTCGAACGTTAGAAAATCATAAAAAATAATGCTTTAGTGAAAAAACACCCATTTTCCCATTGATTTGAATGGGGACTAGTGCGATATGCAGGGTGTAACATATTTAGGTGTTGTTCTCTTATTTGGTCGGTGACCCCCAATTTTTTTTGCAAATTTTTAATGTACTTGGGTGTCTCTTCAAATAAAATTTTTTTAAAAAAAATTCGAACGTTGGAACATGTAACGACCGATCTACCTTAATGACTTTAGCATCACCTATGTTATTTACAGTTAAAAATTTAGTGCTGGAATATGATAAATTAACATTGCTGTCATATACCAGTGTGATATTGATGTAAGGAAGAAATTAGTAATAACAAATATGAGAATTTAAATAAAAAGGGGAACTTTTTTATACTGATTTTATTTAACTCATATATTAAAAAAATCAAACACATGATAACCCATAAAAAGTTGAATTGTTAACATAAATATAAAAAGGTATTATAAGATGAATATTCTTTAATTTTTCATTGAACTTTATTCAAATATTATAAAGTTTGAATACTTTAATAAAATTAATCTAACAGTACCCCCTCTCCACCCAGGAGGAGACGAGAAGACGTTAGTACGCAACAAAAATGTCTTTTTCAAGATTTTTGTTCTTAAGTTCTGATAAAACATAACGTGTCTGTCTGACAACCAACCCTGCAAATTCACTTTTCCCAACTTAATTTTTACCTGTGGAGCCCTGCTTTGGTGTCATCATACACTTTATTTGACTGTCTGATAACTTTTCTTACGTGCTGGGGCATCACATTCATTATTAGCAGGGTATGAAATTCGTATAAATTTGAAGCCGGACAGCAGGGCTGGCAACTTGAAAAGTAGCCAGCCCTGCCCAAAAGTAGCCAGTCCTGATTAAACCAATTGCAGGCAAGAACGATATTGAAACAGGGACTCTTAGTCTCAGAGTGATATTATTCAAGTAGATTCTTCACTGTCAGCATCTGAAACATTATGCTCTGAACCCAAATCGAAAAAGTAGCAGTGTTATATTATTTAATTAAAATATTCAAAATTTATAATATTTGAATAAATTTCATTAAAAATTGAAGAATATTCATTGTATAATAGTTTAATTATATAAATATCACTAATTTTAAAGTTTTTAAATTGATATTCATATTAACAATTTGCTTTCTTTAGGGGTAACATGTGTTTGATTTTTTGAATGTACAGTATGAATTAAATGAAATCAGTCATTAAAAAAATCCCCCTTCTTTTTATTTAAATTCTCATATTTTTATTACTCATTTTCTTCCTTACATCAATACCACACTGGTATATGATAGCATTGCTAATTTATCAAATTCCAGCACTAATTTTTTTAAATAACACAGGTGGTGCTAGAGTCATTACAAAATTTCAGGTTATGCAAATAACATTTCAACAAGATCTTCGGTCCCAAACTTTGACTTTCCAACTTCAAATGGTTGTGAGGAGATAGCGTGCAACACATTTGATTGACAGGCAGTATGTTGCCTTGACAACAAACTAGATACATCCAGTCGAAGCTGGCTGTTGTACCCATTACTTGTGTAGTTTCTATTTTAGGAACGGTCTTTGTTACTAGAGCACGTAGATTTTTGAACAAATAAATTTTCAGTAGTCAGCCTGTTATGTGGATAAATTTTGTCTTGTGAAGTTCTAGGTGTTCACTTTCATAATTTGGCGGTAAGTTTGCTTAGACTTCGTTTTGGGACCACGTGTTTTGTACCAAATGTAGGTCACTCTTTTCAATGCAAACCAGGAAGAGACGAGAATTAAGACGTTGGGATGCAACAAAAATGTCTTTTTCAAGATTTTTGTTCTTAAGTTCTAATAAAACATAACCTGTCCGTCGGACAGCCCATCCTGCAAATTCACTAGTCCAAACTGAATTTTTACCTGTGGAGCCCTGCTTTGGTGTCATAATACACTATATTTGACTGTCTGATACGTTCCTGTGTTCTTTTCTTACGTGCTGGGGCATTAGCACAAAAATACTTACAAAGGGCAGACTGCAACAGGAGTGATCCTGACTGTGACTTAAGCGCAATCTTGTATAATCCACGTGCGTCGTGACGTTGTTCAATTAAAAATATACGTACAATTATAATTACAGATTATAGAAGAAGCAAAACTTAAACTGCGTAATTAGACGAGATTGTGTGAACTTGAATGACCACACATCGTTCGTCACTTGTTGATACTTTGTATCAGACGTTCCATAACACGGTGAAGGGTCTTTGCGCAAGGCATGCCAGGAAAACAGTGAATAAGCATGTACTTTCGGTTTTTGTTTATTTGTTGAGAGTGTCGATTTCTTGAAGGGCTAGCCTCATTGTTTTCGTTTTATTTCAACCAAATCTGCTTAATATGAACGTACATATTGATATGCAATTATTTTAAAGGCCAGAAAATGGCCAGACCAACGGACTGGCAACTTTTGGAAAGAGACCGCCCGGGTGATAATTGAGCCGTCGCGGGCTGCCTGACGGTCCTTATTTCGTACCCTGTTATTAGCACCAAAATACTTACAGAGGGTAGACTGCGACAGGGGTAATCCTGACTGCGGAATCTTGTATAGTCCACGTGAGTCGTGACTTAATTTTTTTATGAGAAAGATGTCGTACAATTACAATTACAGATTATAGAAGAATCAAAACTTTAACTGCGTAATTAGACGAGATTGTGTTGTTCTGAACTTGAATGACCACACATCGTTCGTTATTTGTCTCGTAAACAAGCATATAAATGCCGCGTTTGATACTTTGTATCAGACGTTTCATAACACGGTGAAGGCGGTGAAGGGTCTTTGCGCAAGGCATGACGGGGAAAAAGGTGAAACAAGCATGTATGACCTACTTTCGGTTTTCGTTTATTTGTTTCGAGTGTCGATTTCTTGAAGGGTGAGCTTCATTGTTTTCGTTTTATTTCAACCTAATCTGCTTAATTTGAACGTACATATTGACATACAATTATTTTAGAGGCCAGACAGACGGACTGACAACTTTTGGAAAGAGACCGCCCGGGTGATAATTGAGCCGTCCCGGGCTGCCGGACGGTCCTTATTTCGTACCCTGATAATATAGCTGTAGAAACTGGAAGGTAAACAGAAAAAAATTAAAATTAAGTACCTGTAAACTATTTATTTTAAATGACACTGAGGATGAATTTCATTTTATTCTTAAATGTCCTGTCTACCAAACGATTGGGCAGAAATACATCAAAAAATTTATTTTACAAAGCAAAGTGTTTCCAAGCTAATTAAATTGTTTTTGCTTAACAATGTTTCAAAATTAAACAGTTTAATGAGGGAATGGGTATGAATTGATATGAGTAGTTTGAAAAGTCGTCATAGACCCCATTCCCATAGATTTTAGATTGATCTATCCCTGTGGGGAGTCTCACTAGATTATTGTCAGCTAAGCCGGTGTCACGTGAAGAAACCGTCGTCATAAAAAAAACGTTCTGACGGATTATTCAAGCGGGGTTAGCAGTCCGTTGACTTACAGTACGTAGCTGCACATGCATTTCCAACATTTTCCCGTAGAGAAAGTTATAGTATTATCAAACACACAATTTCCTTTTTAACGAAAATTACTTTAACTCTGAATTGAAAGAACATTGTAGAGTGAAAACATTTATACTCAAGTCTTATATCTACCACGTTTTTCTCACAGCAAAACAGTTCAGTCACGATCAAAAGCTCATTTCCAGCATTCATATAGTTATAAGATTATCAAATACATACTCTCTCATGACGAGAACCACTGAATTATGAATTGAAAGATCATAGTTCAGTGCAAACATAGGGCCTACTTAGGACGACATCGTCATACCGGAAGTTCCTTCTTGCCATCTACCCTTAATGTGCATGTGCAGAACGATTTTGTCACAGAACGGGTCTATTATGCCACACTGGCTTAAGCGTCTGTCCCACCTACTAAAAGCTGTAAGGGGGTACATGTAATTAACTATGGTGCGCGCTTGGCTGACTGCAATTTAGCATGAACCCCCAGGGAGTTAGGTCGATCTAAATCTCTGGATCGATCTAAATCTCTGGGAATGCACTATTAGAGGTAGATAATGGCAGCTCATTTTGACGGCTTATTGAACTGGCTCTCACCTCCAGTGACACAATTGTTATCACCGGACAATATGATCACATAGCTCATAAACTCCCATACCTAGCTAAAAGGGAGATTTTTGAAGCTCAAAATTTACAAAATTATCTCCAAATTTGTGTATTTTGATTAACATGTCATTAGCTGGGCATGTTTTCTGAAGAATATGTATGCTCCATTCAGGCCATTCTGACAGCCTGGCGATAAACCTTTAAACAAACCACTGGACAACCTAATCAGTGACAAATGCCATGACAAAGATGACATTCTGACAGCCACTTATAGCTACTACAGCCTCTACAAGCAAATTCAGACTGGCAATCATCTGCTTCAGGCTGTCAATTAATAGTCTTGAGAAACTGGTCAGGTTTTATCTTATAGCTACCTCTCAGAAGCGATTCACAACTGAGTACTGCATAATATCGTCAATCAATGGCTTTGAAATTATTAGTAGATTAACCTTTTCTTAATTACCTGTCAGATTTGTGGTCAGCTCACCAAATATATATATACACACACACACACAGTACATATATTCTCATAACATTCAGAGGGATAACAACTCTTTGTATAAGATCTATATTTCATAATAAATACATTGTAAACAATTCAGAAATATATATATAAATATAGAAATATTTTACCACAAAAACAGCAGTTATAGCATTTAAAGGGATAATAACTCTTCGTATGAGATCTATATTTCACAATAAAAACATTGTGAACAACTCACAGAAATATATATTCTGTTTTGCCACAAAAACGGCAGTTATAGTTATTATTCTGATTTCTGGGCTTGTCTTTAGACCACATGACCTCCATTGATGGCTATACAAACTTTGAATGTAAAAATGTAAAAATGAATGTATTTGAATTTGAATGTAAAAATGGATTCATTAACCATTGGTAAGGATGGGGAAATTGTTATTTACTCCAGGAAAATTCCATTTTTTTGGCCAAAACTTAGGTATTATCCTGTAAACTGAAATCTGTGCTTGTCGTTGGGCTACATGTACATGATCTCCATAGATGGCTATTTTAAAACTAACTTTTTAAAAAACTGAGGCCATCTTTGGATGTAGAAATGGATTCATCAACCATTAGTTAGTATGGGAAAATTGATTTACCTAGGAAAAATTCATTTTTTGGCCAAAATGAACAGTTATTATCCCTTGAAGTTAGTGCCTATCTTTGTGAAAAAGGTGTATAAATATGATCATATATGTGAAATTTTATGTCAGCTGGACATATAACCGTCTAAAAACCCATCACAGTTACTTTTAAACAAGGCAGCAAAGCTGTCAAATGTACAGACAAAAAACCGGAAATAACTATGCATAAAATAGGCTACTGTCAATTCTGATGCAAAAGTACATTATGTTGAACTGCAAATTCAACATTAAAGTTTAATTATGCTCAACAGGTAATACCAATGTAAGTAAAATGTGTAACAAGCATAAGGCTTCAGGCCCATGGGAGTTCAAGTTCACACTTTGAAAATGTATAACTTCCAGAAAAAGAAGCCAATTAGACTACTTTTCCAACTCAGGCTGCATTTTAGCCCTGTATTTCTTTTTTGAAAGTTTGGCAATCATAAATAACATGGTTTTCCCATAATGGTCATCATGGCAGCAGCACCCAAAAAAGTGTTTTCTTCTATTCTGATGCAATATTACATAATGGTTAACAGCATAAAGACCGTCAATTTTTTAAAATTAAAATATACGTATCATGGATTTTCAGAAAATGTGACTAGCAATACAACTGTCTTCAAGCATATCTTGTGAAAATTTAAATTTTCACAAAAAAAAAAAAAAAAACTGTTTAACTGGCAGTAAGAATTACCAAACAGACTGCATTGCCTACTGAAGCTGTATTTTAGTCCCATGTTTCTTTCCTGTAAGTTTGAGAACAGTAAGTGACCTGATTTTTCTTAAATGGTCATCATGGGAGCAGTGCCCAAAATAGTTTTTTTGATGCAATATTACATAACGTTTAACAGCATAATGACCATCAATTTTTAATAATAAAATATTAGTATCATGGATATTCAGAAAATGTGATATGGGAAGGTCTTCAGGCCCATGGAACTTCAAAGTCACAACTTGAAAATGCCAAAATGTAAACAAGACAGCACTGTTCTGAAATGTTTTTTTTTTAAACATAAAACAAAATTAACAGTTTACTGCCACTTTTATATGATCAAGTAAGAAAAATATCAATAGAGCAGTGTTAAATGTCCAATTTCTTCCATTCTGAGATTCTGAACATAGTGAATGATTGAATCTGACAAACTGCTATGACATGAGTTTATTTCCACTTTTGAAACTTTATTACACAAAACACGATAACAAGTTTACTATCATTTTTACAAAATCAACTAACAATGTTGTAAAGATGCAGGAAATGCTAAACAAACACATTTACATATCTTATTAGTTCAATAATGAGACTGTTAACATGCCTAAGAATTGAATGTGAGAAAATGTAAAAAAACAACATAACTTCTAAAATAATGGCCCGATTATGCTGATTTTCGAACTCAACCTGTGTTTTAGCAGCACTGACCACTCCTGTGAGTTTAATGACAATTGGCCTATCTGCTTTCCTTATATTGTGTTTATAGTGTTGCATATATGCTGAAAAGTGGGGAAAAAAAGCATAACTACTAAAATAGTGGCCCGATCATGCCGCTTTTCGAACTTGACCTCAATTTAGTGAGATCCATTACCCCAGCGAGTTTCATGACAACAGGCCTATCGTTTTTTTTCTTGAAATGTGTTTACAGTGTTGCATATATGCTGAAAAGTGAAAACATCTTAAAAATGCCAGTTTGAAAAATTAAAAATTAAAGAAAAAATTACAAAAATATTCCACTAAAGCTGCCATTCAGTCTAGGTGCATAACCATGATATGAATCATCCAACTTGAGTTTAAACAGTGTAAACAACTCACAGAAATATAATATATTTTGTTTTACTACAAAAAGGGCAGTCATAGCTATTATTCTGATATCTGAACTTGTCATCAGACCATGTGACATCCATAGATGGCTATACTTTGTAATAATTTCTTAAAAGATTATAACAAAAAAAAAAAAAAAAACACTTAAAAAAAATTAATTATTTGCCAAAAAGAACAGTCATGTTGCAAATATTGCACAACAGGTCGTATCAATAAAAGTTAAATGTTACATGTCCTTGGGAGTTATAAGTCCCACAATGAAAATTCCAGTATGTGAAAGATAAAATTTCACAAAATGTACAACAGAATAACATGGTCAATAAGATTACAGTTTCAGGACCATATGTGGGAGTTCAAATTCACATAATGAAAATCCCAATATGTGAAAAAAGATGACAGTGCATAAAATAATATAATTACACAATGTTTAAAGACATAAAAACCAACACAACTCCTTATGTGGAAAAACAGAAAATGCACAGTGCTTCTGGTGGATGGGAGTTGAAAGTAATATCTTGAAGATGCTAGTGTTTGAAAAATAATTAAAAGAAAATGTAAAATAAAACAAAACAAAAAATTCCAATAAGCTGCTATCCAAACTTTAAATCTAGCTGTGTAATTACTAACATGACTAACATTTACCTGCACAATAATCATTGATTCCTAATTATGTGACACAGTTAAGAGAGATATACCCAGGGGACTTTACAATGAAATCTCATCGAGTGTTTTATGTAATCTCATTTAATGGCCACTTGAAAATTAATTAAGCAAATTACGTTATGAAGGTGTGTTTTATGTAATCTCATTTAATGGCCACTCGGAAATTAATTAAGCAAATTAGTTTGTGATCCTGAATTAATATACTGCCATATACATTTATTGCACCATAGTTCACTCTATAGAACTGCATTGCTTCCAAAACAGAAAACAATCACACTGGTTTTCCAACACAAGCTGCACTTCAGTCTTATGAAACTTTTCAGTACATTTGAGTATCATAAGTAACATGGTTTTCCCTTAATCGCTATCCTGGCAGCAGTGTCCAAAATACAGGTTTCTTCAACTTTCATGCAATATAACACAATACTTAACAGCATAATGACCATCAATTTTTTATAAAAAAATAAAAGTATCATGGATATTCAGAAAATGTGATATGGGAAGGTCTTCAAGACCATGGAAGTTCAGAGTCACATATTCAAAATGCCAAAATGTAAACAAGAGATAACTGTACTGAAATGATTTTCTTTCCATTTTCAACACCTTTTTACATAAAACAAAATAATCCATTTACTGTCATTTTTAAATGATCATCTAGGAAAATTGTCGACATAGGAAAAATATCAATAGAACAATTTCAAATGTCCAATTTGCTCCATTCACAGATTCTGAACATAGTGAATGATTGGATCTGACAAACTGCAATGATGAGTTCCTTTCTATTTTTGATACTTTATTACACAATGCATGATAACAGGTTTACCATCATTTTTATATAATCAACTAACAATATTGTTAAGAAGCAGAAAATGTCAAAACAACACTTTTACATGTCTAATTAGTTCCATAATGAGACTGTTAACATGCCTAAGAATTAAATCTGAAGAAAAAAAACACTTATATACAAAAAGGCTAATAACTTCATCAAAACTTAACTGATCAAGCTTATTTTCAAACTTGATCTGTATACTAGTCAGACTAATCACTGCTGTGAGTTGCAAGACAAAAGGCTGATTGGTTTTCCTTAAAATGTGTTATCAGTGTTGCATATATTCTGAATAAGGGAAAAAACAGCATAACAGTTGTAAATATAGTCCAATCAAGCCAATTTTCGAACTTGAAATGCGTATTATGAATATTCATCAGTTTCAATCCAAAAAGAAAAACATTTTTACACTGATCCTGTTTTCCGTGTTACAAAAATGCTGAAAATTAAAAAAAAAAAATCATAACTTCCCTAAAATTGGCCGGATCATGCTGAATTTGAAACTTGACCTGCTTATTATAAATATTAATCAGTTCTGTAAGTTTCAAGCCAAAAAGTAAAATGGCATTTTACTTATCGTGTTATCGGTGCTACATAAATGCTGAAAAAAGTGAAACAAGACAGCACTGTTCTGAAATGGGTTTATTACCATTTTTAAGACTTTTTTTAACATAAAACAAAATAAACAGTTTACTGCCATTTTTATATGACCAACTAAGAAAATTGATGAGATGGGAAAAATATCAATAAGACAGTGTTATATGTCCAATTTCCTCCATTATGAGATTCTGAACATAGTGGATGATTGAATCTGACAAACTGCAATGATATGAGTTTATTTCCATTTTTGACACTTTATTACACAAAACACGATAACAAGTTTACTATCATTTTTACAAAATCAACTAACAATGTTGTAAAGATGCAGGAAATGCTAAACAAACACATTTACATATCTTATTAGTTCAATAATGAGACTGTTAACATGCCTAAGAATTGAATGTGAGAAAATGTAAAAAAACAGCATAACTTCTAAAATAATGGACCGATTATGCTGATTTTCCAACTCAACCTGCGTTTTAGTAAGATTGGCCACTCCCATGAGTATTATGACAAATGGCCTATCTGTTTTTCTTATATTGTGTTAACAGTGTTGCATATATGAAAAAAAGTGAAAAAACAGCTTAACTTCCATAAAAGTGGCCCAATCATGCTGATTTTCAAACTCGACCTGTGTATTATATATATTTATCAGTTCTGTATGTTTCAAGCCAAAGGGTAAAACAGCTTTTCATTTATTGTGTTTTCGGTGTTGCAAAAATGCTGAAAAAAAAGTGAAAAAAAAAATAGCCTAAATTCACTAAAAATGACCCAATCATGCTGATTTTCAAACTAGATCTGCGTATTATGAATTATCATCAGTTCTGTAAGTTTCAAGCCAAAAGGTAAAATGGTTTTCCATTTATGGTGTTATCGGTGCTGTATATATGCTGAAAAAAGTGAAAAAATGGCCTAAATTCACTAAAAATGATCCAATCACGCTGATTTTCGAACTTGACCTGCATATTATGAATATTCATCAGTTCTGTAAGTTTCAAGCCAAAAGGTAAAACGGTTTTCCACTTATCGTGTTATCAGTGCTGCATACATGCTGAAAAAAGTGAAAAAACAGCATAAATTCCCTATAAGTGACCCGATCATGCTGATTTTCGAACTTGACCTGCGTATTATGAATATTCATCAGTTCTGTAAGTTTCAAGCCAAAAAGTAAAACGGTATTTTACTTATCGTGTTATCGGTGCTACATAAATGCTGAAAAAAGTGAAACAAGACAGCACTGTTCTGAAATGGGTTTATTACCATTTTTAAGACTTTTTTTAACATAAAACAAAATAAACAGTTTACTGCCATTTTTATATGACCAACTAAGAAAATTGATGAGATGGGAAAAATATCAATAAGACAGTGTTATATGTCCAATTTCCTCCATTATGAGATTCTGAACATAGTGGATGATTGAATCTGACAAACTGCAATGATATGAGTTTATTTCCATTTTTGACACTTTATTACACAAAACACGATAACAAGTTTACTATCATTTTTACAAAATCAACTAACAATGTTGTAAAGATGCAGGAAATGCTAAACAAACACATTTACATATCTTATTAGTTCAATAATGAGACTGTTAACATGCCTAAGAATTGAATGTGAGAAAATGTAAAAAAACAGCATAACTTCTAAAATAATGGACCGATTATGCTGATTTTCCAACACCACCTGCGTTTTAGTAAGATTGGCCACTCCCATGAGTATTATGACAATTGGCCTATCTGTTTTTCTTATATTGTGTTAACAGTGTTGCTTATATGAAAAAAAGTGAAAAAACAGCTTAACTTCCATAAAAGTGGCCCAATCATGCTGATTTTCAAACTCGACCTGTGTATTATGAATATTTATCAGTTCTGTATGTTTCAAGCCAAAGGGTAAAACAGCTTTTCATTTATTGTGTTTTCGGTGTTGCAAAAATGCTGAAAAAAAAGTGAAAAAAAAAATAGCCTAAATTCACTAAAAATGACCCAATCATGCTGATTTTCAAACTAGATCTGCGTATTATGAATTATCATCAGTTCTGTAAGTTTCAAGCCAAAAGGTAAAATGGTTTTCCATTGATGGTGTTATCGGTGCTGAATATATGCTGAAAAAAAGAGAAAAAATAGCCTAAATTCACTAAAAATGATCCAATCACGCTGATTTTCAAACTTGACCTGCATATTATGAATATTCATCAGTTCTGTAAGTTTCAAGCCAAAAGGTAAAACGGTTTTCCACTTATCGTGTTATCAGTGCTGCATACATGCTGAAAAAAGTGAAAAAACAGCATAAATTCCCTATAAGTGACCCGATCATGCTGATTTTCGAACTTGACCTGCGTATTATGAATATTCATCAGTTCTGTAAGTTTCAAGCCAAAAGAAAAAACAGTTATCCACTTATCGTGTTGTCGGTAAAAGTGCACGGCGACGACGGCGACGACAGACGCAGATGACGGCTATATGTGTCTGTACATAAAAAGATAAGTCATTGCACAGGGATCGTGGTTTGGTGCAATTTAGTTGTTAGTTGCAAATTACTTCCAGGTTTGCACTAGGTCCTTTAAGCATCATCATAATTGCAGAACTTACCATAAAACACAACAAAAACAAAATACTTAAATATGGGCATGTCAGATGACATACATGCAAAAATTTCACATGACAATGATTTACAGCCTCACGAGAATTCTTTTCCCTTGATGCTCTTTGTTGCGCTGTCAATTGATGTAGTATATATTTCAAAACAAATTGAATGCAAACTAAGCACGGTTTTGCACCTGTTTTGATTCAATGTAATTTGATGAGTCAGGAATAAAACAAACAGCCTCATATATGAAATTATCGTGGTAGAAACGTTGCATAGTATCGTTCACCTGACATGGTGCATCACACACTACAATTCCCCCACTCTACAAACTCATGTGACCAAGGCTTCAGGCACATATTACAACATTCTTCCCTGTTTTATTTTTATAAGCAAGCACAGAGATAGTATACAATAGTATATAATAAGATCCTATAAAAATAAGTCTTGTTATGTCTTATAATATTAATAAATTAATCCATAATTAAGGTGATACTACTTATATATTTTGGCTCACTTCCAAGTGTATCTATAATAACTAATACTTAACCTAAATCAATCTGAACTGCAGGTTTACTCCTGTAAATAAGCTTGTCACTTTCATAACAATGGGCCCCTTTAACTTATTTTCTAATCATTATCATTATTACCTTAAACAACCTTATACCTTAATAATCACTGATCTTAAACACTTTCATAAATAGCAAACTGTTCAGTTTCAAGTCACTGATTCACAATCATTGAAGTTACTGAATCATTATAATAACAAAGTCTTTTCCAGTTCACTTGCAAAGTGTATAGTCCCTGCTGTAAACACATAATTACACACTCCACACCCCACTCCCATTCCGCTCCAGCTAAAAATGACCACTTAGCTTCACGTCTTACACCATGTCACTTCGGGCACAATCCTGTCTCCTCTGGTACCCTTTATTACACTTGTGATTTGCATTCTATTTCATAATAGGAGAACCGGAAGACAAGCCAAAAGGTGGAATAAAGCAAGAACCAACAAGTTCCAGCAACATAAATCATGGCATCCATCTGAAAACAGGACCAGAGCCCTCAACATCAGGCACTGCACCCAAATCTGAACCAGTAATAGAAGAAGGAAGATCCAAAATAGAAATGATGGTGTGTGAAGTCAAACAAGAACCAACTGAAATGGAGGAAGAACCTTTGGAAACAGAAAATTGTCCTGTTCAGGTGAGCAAAAAGCCACACTCACACACACAAAAAAGTTATTAAATATAGATCCAATTAACCTAAATATTCTTTAAATAAATTTTTTTCATAAGAGCCATTAAGAGATTTTTTTATATTGAAGTATAGTTATTTTTCATAATACATTCAATGCACAAGGTTCTCCATAGACACATTTTCTTAAGATGATTTACATCAATTTGGTTATCATTGTACCACCAGCGTTAGCGCTGGCGGTACACATGGTTTTAGTCCCGTCTGGTCCGTTCCGCCGGCTCCTGCGGCTCCGCCGGCTCCTGCGGCTCCGCCGCCATGTTACCGTTACCGCTTCTCCTCCTAGACGGTAAGGGCCCCCATACCCATCTCTTGGATTTAGGTCACCTATAATCTCAACTCGTTCCACGTAAAATTTGGGCTTTGTCGGTATTGGGGTCTAGGTGTGGCATTCATTGCAATGCACCCTTGTCCAAAAATGGCAAAATTAAATGCTAATTATCTACCCTACGGAAGGAATTATGGGAAAAATTTCTACAGACGGCTTTCCAAAAGTCATATGTGTAGATTTCAAATATGCCCTTGGATTTGACCTTTGACCTTTATTTCAAGGTCAAACAGGCCAAATTTTTCAAAAAAATGAATTTTTTTACGAAAAAAAAATTATTTGCACTGTTATTCAGACACCACACAGACTTAACCAATAATATTATTGGAAAATGATACCCTTCAGGTCATCTTTCATCTCCGTGAATTTGGGGTCAATCGGTGCATTTTAACGGGAGTAGCGGCCATAAGATACCGAAACTGAAAACTGTCTCTAATTCGGGGACCGTTAATGCTAGAGACCCATTCTTTTTTGCATTTTGTAGAGCATGTAAAGCCCAACACTGGAGGTGGTCTCCGTTTTTTTTGTATTCCATACGGTTTTCGAGCTACGCTGTGTCAAAAAGTACATATTGGTGGTGAAAGCAAAATGTGCAGTACGGTAATGGATAATAAATTTTGAACTCTGGAAAAATAAAACATAAGGCTTGGCAAAGCAGACAACTTGTGGTCAAAAATGACATTATTTCATCAAATTTGAACATCTGGAACTTCAGAGCACCTCTTATTTCAAGAATTTCGACCAAAATGACCTTTTCTTTATTTTAATTAATTTCTTCTGTAGGAAATTTATGGCACATTAAGGTAACTCCAAAATTAAAACATATAGTCCCTTATATCTCCAAAACTGGCAGAGATAGGTCCATAGTTACTATTGAAGTTGAATAGGAAGTCATATACTGGCAATCTAAATGTGACCTTGAAATTGACCTTTGACCTACTTTTCACCATGAACTGAACTTTGCAAATTTTGCTTCCCTTTTATCTCCAAAACTGGCAGAGATAAGTCCATAGTTACTATTGAAGTTGAATAGGAAGTCATATACTGGCAATCTAAATGTGACCTTGAAATTGACCTTTGACCTACTTTTCACTATGAACTGAACTCTGCTAATTTCTTTCTCTTTTAACTCCAAACCTGGCAGAGATAGGTCCATAGTTACTATTGAAGTTGAATAGGAAGTCATATACTGGCAATCTAAATTCGACCTTGAAATTGACCTTTGACCTACTTTTCACCATGAATTAAACTTTGCAAATTTTGCTTCCCTTTTATCTCCAAAACTGGCAGAGATAGGTCTATAGCTTCTATTGAACTTGAATATGAAGTCATATACTGGCAATCTAAATGTGACCTTGAAATTGACCTTTGACCTACTTTTCACCATGAACTGAACTTTGCAAATTTTGCTTCCCTTTTATCTCCAAAACTGGCAGAGATAGGTCCATAGTTACTATTGAAGTTGAATAGGAAGTCATATACTGGCAATCTAAATGTGACCTTGAAATTGACCTTTGACCTACTTTTCACCATGAACTGAACTCTGCTAATTTCTTTCTCTTTAAACTCCAAACCTGGCAGAGATAGGTCCATAGTTACTTTTGAAGTTGAATAGGAAGTCATATACTGGCAATCTAAATTCGACCTTGAAATTGACCTTTGACCTACTTTTTATCATGAATTGAACTTTGCAAATTTTGGTTCCCTTTTATCTCCAAAACTGGCAGAGATAGGTCCATAGTTACTATTGAAGATGAATAGGAAGTCATATACTGGCAATCTAAATGTGACCTTGAAATTGACCTTTGACCTACTTTTCACCATGAACTGAACTTTGCAAATTTTGCTTCCCTTTTATCTCCAAAACTGGCAGAGATAGGTCCATAGTTACTATTGAAGTTGAATAGGAAGTCATATACTGGCAATCTAAATGTGACCTTGAAATTGCCCTTTGACCTACTTTTCACCATGAACTGAACTCTGCTAATTTCTTTCTTTTTTAACTCCAAACCTGGCAGAGATAGGTCCATAGTTACTATTGAAGTTGAATAGGAAGTCATATACTGGCAATCTAAATTCGACCTTGAAATTGACCTTTGACCTACTTTTTATCATGAATTGAACTTTGCAAATTTTGGTTCCCTTTTATCTCCAAAACTGGCAGAGATAGGTCCATAATTACTATTGAACTTGAATAGGAAGTCATATACTGGCAATCTTACTGTGACCTTGAAATTGACCTTTGACCTACTTTTCACCATGAACTGAACTTTGCAAATTTTACTTCCCTTTTATCTCCAAAACTGGCAGAGATAGGTCCATAGTTTTTATTGGACTTGAATAGGAAGTCATATACTGGCACATATTGGTGGTGAAAGCAAAATGTGGAGTACAGTAATGGATAATAAATTTTGAACTCCGGAAAAATAAAACATAAGGCTTGGCAAAGCAGACAACTTGTGGTCAAAAATGACATTATTTCATCAAATTTGAACATCTGGAACTTCAGAGCACCTCTTATTTCAAGAATTTTGACCAAAATGACCTTTTCTTTATTTTAATTAATTTTTTCTGTAGGAAATTTATGGCACATTATGGTAACTCCAAAATTAAAACATATAGTCCCTTATATCTCCAAAACTGGCAGAGATAGGTCCATAGTTACTATTGAAGTTGAATAGGAAGTCATATACTGGCAATCTAAATGTGACCTTGAAATTGACCTTTGACCTACTTTTCACCATGAACTGAACTTTACATATTTTTTTTCCCTTTTATCTACAAAACTGGCAGAGATAGGTCCATAGTTACTATTGAACTTGAATAGGAAGTCAGAGATAGGTCCATAGTTTCTATTGAACTTGCATGGAAAGTCATATACTGGCAATCTAAGTGTGACCTTGAAATTGACCTTTGACCTACTTTTTATCATGAATTGAATTTTGCAAATTTTGGTTCCCTTTTATCTCCAAAACTGGCAGAGATAGGTCCATAGTTTCTATTGAACTTGCATGGAAAGTCATATACTGGCAATCTAAATGTGACCTTGAAATTGACCTTTGACCTACTTTTCACTATGAACTGAACTTTGCAAATTTCTTTCTCTTTTAACTCCAAACCTGGCAGAGATAGGTCCATAGTTATCATTAAAGTTGAATATGAAGTCATATACTGGCAATTTACTGTGACCTTGAAATTGACCTTTGACCTACCTTACGATGAACTTAACTTTGATTGTACCATTTTAAGTTATATTTATTTTTTTGCATATTTTGAAAATTCTTGTTGATTGCATTTTTACAGCTTGTCAAGCATAAGACTGGTGGCTGTGTCCCTTCTTTTGTGTATGTGGGGGTCTATACGAATGCACTTGCTCCAGCTGGTGGTACAATATTCGGAGGCGGTATCGCCTCTCTGATCCTCTAGTTATATTTATTAATGCATCATAATGTCATTCAAATTGAATCTTTTCTTTATGTTTGCCTTCTAGCATACCATTGCTGATAAAATATTCCCTACCATATCAACCCGAATGTCCTTCATGTGGAGGGAGTTGGCAGTTGAACTGGGACTGGATGAGGATGAAATTACAACCATAGCATCTCGGCATCCAGACAGTGAAGAGCAACAGTGTGTTGAATGTCTACAGCACTTCCTCAATAGGAACTTCTTCAAACCATGTGGTCAACTCACAGCAAGACTGGTATCTGCTGTGTATGCTGTGCAACAGCCTGCATTTGCTAGTAATATGGCTATGTATATTTTTATATGATTTCCCTCAATTGGTCGAACTTGGTGCATAGGAGAAAAAAAGTTACCTAAATTGAATTGCTGTGGAAGTAATTATAATGTCCTTTAGTTATTCGGTTGTTTACATCTCTTCTATTTAACCAGAATGTAACATAAATACATCACAAAAAAATGCATAAAAAATTATTAGAATTTTAGCAAAACCATACTGATTGTTGTCCAGTAAACATCTTTAACACATTTGATTAACAGTGAACCATTGTACAAAATCTATACTCCATTATTCCTTCAGAAACCCTGTGTGCTAAAATAATGTAATTCCATACTGTGTGCAGAATTACAATTTATTTTTTGATCCTTTTAATCTTTCACATCTCTTCCTTTTAATCACAGTTCAAGTAAAAAATATCTCAAACATAAGCAGAATGAAATGTCTGTAAACCAACACCTGGCTGTCACTCAATGAGCATATTCTTAAATGAATCCAATCAACAGTGTACCATTGTACAAAATGTGTACTACACTTTCTTTCAGACACCCTCTGTGATATTATGCAAATGGAAGGGCTATCCATCCATCATGACCTCATAGTGAAATGCCAGGTTGGCTCTAATAATGAACCATTTGATGCTGCCAATAGCGATCCCCAAACAGATGATGGTGATGTCAGCATGGATGGAGAGCACAATTGCAGCAAACAGAAAGAAGACAAAGAGCACAGTTCTAGTTCAAAGGGAAGTAGACTAAATGTGCTTTGGTCTAGTAGTCAGTGTAGTGATATTAGCTCCACAGACACAAATAATGATCTCACTGTCGATGATGTTGAAACATCCAGTGAGGATTCCGAGGCACCTTCTCACAGTGATACTGAAACAGTCAATTCAACACCAGACAAACTGCATTCATTGCTCATGGCACACACTATCAGCTTTGCACATATGGTACAGATCTATCACACTGTCGAAGCATCACCGGAAAAATTGAATGAACTAAGCATGGGTTGTCAAGAAAAGCTTGCAACTGAACTTCTATATTTAGGGTGTAGGGGGGAGGAGAATGCAAAGCAGTGCAAATACCTCAAAGAAAAGTTTTTGAAGTTTACATCTTCAAACAAAGAACATAAGACCACAATGCTGACACGCAAAAAGTTAAGAAACAGACTTCTGACAATATTTGAAAATACTACTGTGCAGAACCTTTCTTTGTTCACAGTAAATTGGACAATTCTATCCCACTATTCAACTGCTAAAGAGGGGCCATCTATTTCTAAAGCCTTCCTCAGACTTTATCATGATTTTTCAAGTGACAGATTTCTGGAAAGTATTTTATGCAAAAGCAACCAGCTCCACAAATCTGTATCAGAACAACTGATGAAAGATGAAACATTTGGTACCAATATAGAGACAATCAGCAGGTTTATATATAACCTCATAAGGAATTGTCAAGAAATGCCTGATTTTCAGCGAATACTTATAGGCCACATAGGAATACCACCTGATACATTAAAGGAATGCATCAAAGTGCTGTCTCAAAAAAGTGCAGTCTCCGAGGTTGTGCTCCAATTGTTATACAAGCTCCACTTGTCAAAAACTAAACTACAAATGGTTATGTCTGCAGAAGAGAGGACGCTAGTCTTGGATGTGCTGTCACAACATGTGAAACAGAATGGATCATGTCTGCATGCTGGTGAAGGAAATGCTGAACTTTTGATGGAGTACTTTTTTACCAACCATGAATCTACAGAGGCAGAGCATACACTGTGTATGGAGATTTTAGCCAAGGATGAGAACACATCACAACACCTACTACAACAGTTCTACAAGATTCACACAGCCAGGACACTATCAGAATCTGAGAGGACATTATTCCTGGAAATGTTGACACATCATGCAGAGCAACATGGAGACTGCAGGGATGCAGGTAGAGGAAATGCCGAGATGTTATTCATGTATTTCTTTGAAAATACAAATACTACCAAGGGGCAACATTCAACATGTATGGAAATCTTAGCCAAGGATAAGGAAACATCAAAACATGTACTACACAAGTACTACAAGATTCACACAACCAGAACATTGTCAGAAGCAGAGAGGACATTATTGCTGAATATTTTGTCACAACATGCAAAAAAATATGGAAGCTGCAGCTTGCATTCTGAATTTTTTTATATGTTATTACAGTATTACCGTGCAAACACAGAAACTGCAGAGACAGAACATGCAAATTGTATGAAGATTTTAACCAACGATATGTACACATCACAAAACATGCTTCAACAGTTCTACAAGATTCACACAACCAGACCACTATCAGCATCAGAGAGGGCATTGTTCCTGGATTTGTTGTCAGGACATGCAGTGCACCATAGATACTGTAGGGATGCAGGTATAAGAAATGCTGAGATGTTATTTAAGTATTTCTTTGAAAACACAAGCACTACGGAGGAAGAGCATTCATTGTGTATGAAGATTTTAGCCAAAGATAAGTACACATCACAAAGCATGTTCCAACAATTCTACAAGATTCACAAAACCAGAACACTGTCTGCATCAGACAGGTCATTGTTTCTGAAAATATTGACACAACATGCAGTGCACCATGGAGGCAGCTGGAGTTCAGGTAGAGGAAATGCTGAGATGTTATTACAGTATTTCTTTGAAAACATTAATACTACAGAGGCAGAAGATACACAGTGTATGGAGATTTTAGCCAAGGATGAAGACACATCACTATATCTACTTTATCACATCTATGCAATTCACACCACCAGACCACTGTCAGCAGTAGAGAGAACATTCTTCATGAAAATGCTGTTACAGCATGCAGGACAGCAAGAGAGCTGTTTCACTGCCATCAAAGAAAATGCTGAAGTATTACTTAAGTTTTTGTTTGCAAACAAAAACACTACAGAAGCAGAACATACATTGTGTATGGAGATTTTAGCAAAGGTCAAGTACACATCAAAACACCTACTAAAAAAGTTGTACAAGATTCACACAACAAGAACACTGTCAGCAGCAGAAAGAACATTCTTCCTGGAAATACTGTCACATTACGTAGCACGGCATGGAGGCTGCCGGAATACACATGAAGCAAATGCTCAGTTGTTACTATGGTATTTCTTTGCAAACACAGACACTAAAGAAGCAGAACACACAGTGTGTATGGATATTTTAGCCAAAGATAAGGACATGTCAGAACATGTACTACAACAGTTCTACAAGATTCACACCAAAGGAATACTGACAGCAACAGAAAGGACATCATTCCTGAATATCCTGTCATATCATGTAGAACAGCATGGACACAGGTGGAGTATACATAACGAAGATGTTACAATGCTATTGCGGTATTTTTTTGTCCCCATGGGCACTACAGAGACAGAGCATTCCATGTGTATGAAAATTTTAGCAAAAAATAAGGATATATCAGAAAACATGCTCCAACAATTCTACAAGATGCACGTAACCAAATCCCTGACAGCAAGAGAGGGGACAACATTCTTGAACATATGGTCACAGCATGCAAAACAACATAAAAACAACTGGTATGTCAGCAGTAAAAAAAGTTTTGAGATATTATTTAACTATTTTCTTGAAAACCCAAACATTACAGAGGGACAGCGTACACTGTGTAGGGAGATCTTAACCAAAAAATGAGCACATATCAGGCCATCCACTACAACAGCAAAAAGGACATTTTTCTTAAATATGGTGCCACATACGAACTGAATTATTAATATTAAAGGAAATGCTGAGACATGATTAAAGTTTTTGTTTACATATGCAAACACTACAGACCAAACAGAGTGTATGGCTTTTTGCCAAGGATGTAGGCACAAGGCACAATTAAGATCCAGCATTTCTACAAGACAAAAGCAATGGGAACCCTAACAGCAGCAGATACCGTTAATCAAAATGTCAATATTACCAGTCATTTGTTTCCAGAGAGGAATTGTTAAAACCGCAACATGAAGATAAGAACTTTGTGTCAGTTATCACATACTCGCATACATGTACTTAATTGGCATCAAATTAACTTCCACTTAGGCAGAAAGAAGCTCAGCACTTCTTGTTAGTGATCATGGACCATATGATAATTGATGTTTTCTTTTACATCATGTATATGTTCCCAAAGGAAGAAATTCACCACACCCAGAAGGTTATTCCAGACAAGTTAAAGTTCTTCTGTAACCAGTGATAAAACATCCAGTCAATGAATTATCACATTCAAAATTTGATGAAGAAATTGAACATTGCTCAAGAGATAGCCCACGAAAATAACAAAATGAGACTGCTAGATACTGATGATACAGAACTGCAAGATTTTCCCAGTGGTAGTTTTAGCAGAATGAAGAGCAGTCTGAAATTGAAACAGAGGAACAGAGGAATTTGTCACAGACTAAGATGAATTATTTTAAGTAGAAAAGGTTGTGATGTTCTTTAAGATGTTCTTAGATTCAAACCAACAAGACACCAAATCTGATTTCCCAGCACCATACTTTTCTCAAGTCTCCAGTATTCTCCCGAGATCACAACACTCACAACACTGATATTCTCTAACACAATACTGAGCTACTGCACATTTACTACATCTCTCCCTCTTGAGATATGCACCACAATGACTTTAAATGTGCATTTTTTTTTTTTTTACTTATATAATGACAAAACTAAATAAACTAAAATGTTACAAATACTCAGAGGCACTCTAAATAATCACTTCAGAGTGTAAACAGATCAACAGTTCTCATTAATCCTTTAACAGTCCTTGGTCATCTTACATGTAAGACAATACGTCTTTAGAAAATTTTAATGACAGTAATATTTCTCAGTCAAGTGTAAGTTAGTCTCTCAGGTGCTTTGCGCTCCCTTTGTGGATATCTGCGAACTGGTTGTTTATCAACAGTAGGACTAGCCTCAACATCATCAGATACAAATGTACTGCTAGCTTCAGATTTGTCAGGTAATTTTGCATCACTATTGTCCATTGTATCACCTGATTCATGCTCAATTTGAACAGGTTCTGAATAAAACCTTGGCTCAGGTTGCTCAAATTCAGTCTTTGTTTGATTATCAGATTCAACATTTTCTCTCGAAGGTAGTGTCACATTAACTTCATCAGAAAATGGCATTTCATTTGAAACAGTGGGACCAATTATATGATCAATATGCACAAAGCGTTTCGATCTGCCAATTTGTACAACATATGTCTGAGGTCCACAAACTTTCACAATGCAACCAGAAACCCATTTCTCTTGCCCCCCTCTGAAATTGCGAACTCTGACCTTATCATACAGGTTAAAGTGACGTGACTTGGGACGTTTGTCATGATACTGACATTGCTTTTCCTGTTTTGTTTCAACAGACATAGAAAGGCTGGGTTTCAAAAGAGAAAATTTTGACCTAATCTGACGCTTCATGAACAATTCAGAAGGACTGACACCAGTTGTTGAATGCGGAGTTATTCTATACAGCATCATTAACTGGGATAATCTCAGACTGCGGGAACCTTCCCTATTCTCTAACATATGTTTTGTTAGCCCTTGTTTGATAACTTGCACTGAACGCTCAGCGGCACCATTCGTGCTTGCATGGTACGGAGGTATAAGTTTGTGATTTATTCCATTCATTTCACAGAATTTACGAAACTCCCCTGAGGTAAACTGTGGTCCATTATCTGACAATAATCTCAGGCAAACCTGCTCTTGCAAACCACGAACGTAAAACATCAATTGTTTTCGAAGCAGTAGTAGATTGCATTTCTTCTACTTCTATCCACTTCGAATATGCATCAATCAGTATCAAATAAGAACGATTGTCTTTCTCAAAGAAATCAATATGGACCCTCTCCCACACACGTGAAGGGAAAGACCATGGGATCAGTGGTGCAACAGCTGGCAAGGCTCTGTTTGATTGACATTCATCACATCCAGAGACCAAAGACTCAATTCCAGAATCTAGTCCAGGCCACCACAAGTACCCTCTAGCTAAGGACTTCATTCTAACAATCCCATGATGTTCTTCGTGTAATTCACGAAGTAAACGGTCACGATAACAAGGTGGTATGATGACACGTAATCCCCAAAGTATGCAACCTTGGTCAACAGTAAGTTCATTTCTGCGTCTAAAGTAAGGCATCAAAGAATCATCTTTGACATAGCTTGGCCAACCATTAAGAGTGAAATCATACACTCTGGACAAGACTGGGTCCTTCATAGTGGCTTTGCTAATATCACTCGCTTTCACAGGTAATTCTTCTGTGAAAGACACACAATGGACAACAAACTCGTTATCCTCACTAGGCTCAGAATTTTTATTTGGTAACCGTGAAAAGCAATCTGCACTTGCATTGTCAGCAGACTTTCTATATTTTATCTTGTAATTGTAAGCTGACAGAATCAAACTCCAGCGTTGCATTCTAGCTGCAGCTAATGACGGTATACCAGTATGTGAATTGAATATTTTCACAAGAGGCAGATGGTCTGTAATAAGAGTAAACTCTCTTCCATATAAATACATGTGGAATTTCTTCACACCAAATATGATGGCTAAAGCCTCTTTCTCAATTTGAGCATAATTCTTTTCTGCTTTAGAAAGAGTACGAGAGGCTGTTTCAATGGGGCGTTCAGAACCATCTTCCATAATATGACTTATGACTGCACCAATCCCCACTGATGATGCATCACAAGCTAATACGATTGGCCGTTTTGGATCATAGGGTGTGAGACATGACTCTGCAGAAATAGCAGACTTGGCAGCATTAAATGCAGCATCACACTCCTTTGTCCAGTTCCACTCTACATTTTTGCTTAAGAGCCTGTTTAGTGTGGACACCTGAGTAGACATGTTCTTTATGAATTTCCCATAAAAGTTTAACATTCCCAGGAATGACTTGAGCTCTGAAACATTTTCAGGCTTGGGCATATTCATGATATTTTCTATGTTCTTGGCACTTGGATGTATACCACTTTCATCCAGTGTATGACCAAGAATATCAATACGTTTCTGAATGAAACTACACTTTGACAAACGCGCACGGATATTGTACTGACGGAGTCTCTGCAGCACACGTTGTAGTGCTATGTAATGTTCTTCTACTGTGTCAGTAGTGATGAGTATATCATCAATAGAACAAGCAGCCTCCTCAATACCATCCAACACTTGATCCATAACGCGTTGAAACTGCTGCGGAGCAGTCGTAATACCATACGGCATTCGCTCTGGGCGTAACAAACCAATCAAAGTGTTAATCGTGAGATATTGTTTTGACTTCTCACTCAATTTTAACTGGGAAAATGCTTCGCGCAAATCTATTTTAGATCTGAATTTCCCTTTTGCATGTTTGGCTAGTACTGACTGAATAGTTGGGAGTGGATATGGGTCTTTGTCTAGTACTGTATTAACTGTGACCTTATAGTCACCACATAACCTCAGATCCCCTGATGGTTTTACAACAGTGACTTGTGGACTCGCCCACTTACTACTTTCTACTTTGGTATAATGACCCTTTTCAACTGCCTCCAACAGCTGAGATTTGACCTTATCTTGCAGAGGGTAGGGTACACTATAAGCTTTCTTGAATATGGGAGTTGTACCTTCAGGAATGTAAACATCTGCTTCAAAACCTTTGATTGACCCTTGACTTGGAGCAAATACATCTTTGTATTGTGACAGAAGTGACTTTAACTTTGGGTCACTCTGTACAGAAAAGACATTGGACCAATCTAACTTTATTTTCTCTAACCAATTTTGCCCCAACAATGCAGGTTTAGATCCCTCCACCACTACTAATGGTAGGTCTACAGACTGGTCATTGTAACTCACTGTGACTGTTATTTCCCCCAATAAATTAAGAGGATTGCCGCAATAAGATGTGAGATGCAAATCTGATTGACGTAAAGGGTGATCTTTGAACTTTGATTCATACAAATCTTGCCCAATCAACGTGACAGACGCACCAGTATCTAGCTCAAAGTCAATAGACTGTGAGCTAACCTGTAAAGCAATAATATACTTGCTACATTTATTTTCATTTACAGTACTGATAGGAGCATGATCAGGTTTTGTTTTGTTCTCTTTACTTCGGCATTTGATTTGGAAATGGTTCAACTTGTTACATTTTCTGCAGATTTTACCCTTGGCAGGACAAACTCCTTTGTGTGGGTACTCTCCACCGCAGAACCAACACTCCCTGAAACCCTGTTTTGGCTGTGTTTTGGACTTGTTATGACTTGGCTTGTGTGGTTTAGGTGCTTGGGCTTGTGCTGATTTTTTCACGGCATAGACTGTGGTAGGACTGGTATCGCCCTCCATAATATGGGACCTTTGTTCAGACAGCTCTAAAGCTCTAGCATGTGTAAGCAAGTTATTCAGTGTGAGAGTCTGGTCACTAAGAGCTTTTCTTCTCAACTTATGGGATGTACATCCTTGTATAATTTGTGACTTAACCTCTCTGTCCAAATTTTCAAATCCACAGTTGGCTCCTATTTGTCTTAGTTTGATATGGTATGAATCAATGGTTTCACTAGGTTCTTGCTTACAGCTTCGAAATTTGTAAATTTCAAACTCAGGATTATGATGAGGTCTTACGTACTGTCCAAAAGAAGCTACCGCATCTTCATATGAGTCCCCTCTGTCTGGCAGATTCTCAAAAATGTCTAAAAATTCCTCACCAGCTAAATGTAAAAGCATGGCTCTCTTCTGTTGCGAGTTTTTGATGTTCAATGCAACCATGAGGTTTTCAAATCTTTCCTTCCATTTTCCCCATCTTTTAAAGACGGTGTTCGGTTCCTGTCTGATGATGAAAGGTGGAAAAGTTGGTATATGCGTCAAGTTTACTGCTTGGGGTTCTTCCTCCTCCATAATTCCTTGTCGCCAATGTGATGTTCTTTAAGATGTTCTTAGATTCAAACCAACAAGACACCAAATCTGATTTCCCAGCACCATACTTTTCTCAAGTCTCCAGTATTCTCCCGAGATCACAACACTCACAACACTGATATTCTCTAACACAATACTGAGCTACTGCACATTTACTACAAAGGTCTTATGAGGTCAAGTCAGAAAAGACCATGAGACACAGTGAAAAGGGTTCCCTTATGGTCAGAATACTTGGAAACCAATTGAAAACCTCAAAAATAAAAGCAAATAGCATAAAAGTGACGAGATAGAAAACAAACAAAAAAAAAGAGTTAGGGGTGTTTTAATAAAAATAGAACATGCCTAAAATTCATGCACAGGCGCAATTGAAAATAATACCTCATAAGACAGACAGCAAAGTGGGTGTAGTAAATGTGGTTAAGTCATATTTTCATCAGATAGAATTTAGATTTGTATGTAGATTTTATCTTGGTAATGACGCTACTAAACTGTTATTGAAATTTTAAAAGATGCTCTCAAATCTCATTGTTGATGGCATTTGTTTTTTATGTTTAAAATGTAAGTGAAGTCTTTTCCAGAATGATCCAATTTAGTCCCTTGCCTACACTGGTCTATCGTTTCATTGTGTAAAAAGCTTCAGTGGCCAGACAATTTTCACGGTGCATGTAAGATAAACAGTTAAAAAATACCCACAATAAATTCGGCAACCGTAGGATGCGCCAACATATAGATAATTGCGATAGTATTTATGCTGAAACATCAAAATGAATAGCCCTGCCGTTCCAATCGGCAGTCCTCGACTGTCGAGTGCGGAGACATCCGAGTAGTTCCAAGTGCTGCCGTTCTGCCCTTTAAACCAATCAAAGCAACGGAAAGGGGTCACGTGATAACTTGACCTACATCTGATCGATGTAAACAATGAATTTTCATGCGAAGCTTGCACATTTAATAGATGATTCCCATGCGTTGTTTAAATAAAAAAAAAATACGTCCTAGGATTTTAAAATCGATGTCAATATTGAGAGAAAGATTTAAATAGTTGGAGAATACGTGTATTTATATAATTGGCTAAATGTTGACGTGAATTCACAGCAAGAAGGTATGTAGTATATAGCCCGTAGACTGCACTGTACCACTTCTACTACAATCGCACACAGGTCACACTATTACCCTATATAGTGATCATATAATCACTTACATGTATGTTCAGTAATGTTACATTGAATTAAAGCGCATATAATCACTGAAAATTATTTTACTCAATATTTTACACTGATAAATAGTATAAATCCATGTGTAGAGTTACAAACTAGGTATCATGAGGGCTGTCTGTTTATGAAGCTGGCAAGTGCTCAAAAAATTATTTCAAAAATATCTAAGTGCTTCATTAGGTAGAATAATTGAGGTTTTTATGTTCAAGTTTATCTTAAAATTGCAAAGGTACTATTTTTAAAGAAGTTTGATTTTTGCAATTAATTGCAGCATTGTCTAGTAACAACAGAATATTAAAAGAAATAATAGCTCACATTTAACAAGGCTTTTATGATATATATAATATATTTTTTCCAACTTAATTATTTCAACTGTGAAATTATAACTTTATACATTTCCTGTGCATATCAGAAAAAAGATTAATAAAATGCCATTTGAACAGGTACACTTAAAGTTTTGCAAATGGATTGTAGGTCTAAGAAAGCAGGCTAGCAATACCATTTTTAGAGCTGAGCTCGGCAGTTACCCTATTATTTCAACTATAACTAAACCTGTCTAAAGATTAGTCTTAGACTGGAACAACTACCAGTAGATAATAGAACTGTAAATCAGGTGCACAATCTTGAGCAAGATACAAAGGGAAACACAAGGACAGAATCTATCCGAAGATAACAACCCACCAAAGAAATTATATCAAATAGAAAACCTTGTAGAAATATTGAACATAAAAATCGAAAAACTATTCTGGCAGGAATTAAATAGCTCAATCTCAAACAAATTAAGGACATACAAAACAAAAAAAAAATATTATGAATGTTAAAATTACATCAAAATGAGTGTGTCTCCATTAAATATCAAAACACTTGCAAAAATTAGACGACCACAACTTTTTTTTTTTTTTTTTTACAAATAATGCAGATAGCTGGCAGCACTGGTGACTTTGATATACCAAACCCTGAGACTGATCTCAATTTCTTGGGAGATGGACCTTGTATTTTGGGAAGAGTACAACTGGTTGATGGTTCTGTAAAAGAAGCAAAAAAAGCATTTTACTTTTCATACCATATATATTAGTGAATTATAATGTGCAGATACTGACTATTACAGAAACAACCTTAAATTAAGTTGGATAAATATCCAAATGGGTGTAACAAAGATATGTAAAAAATAGTAATGTGCTCAAAATTCAGTTATAAAAACATTTGCCCTGTACAAATAAAAAGACAACAGAGAATACATATTTCAAATAAATACATCTGGATACCTGGTTACACAAATGATTTAGCAAATACAGAGCAGACCGCAAATCCTTGATTGTTGCAAGTGCAATTGTATATACAATCACTATGATTTCACTATAAAATAAATAAATAATAATGAAATAAGATAAGACAGTAGCATGTGAGTTTATCAAATGATTGACACCAAGTGATATTGACAAGTATAATTACATATATCCTCATGATTCAAAGGGCATAGGGTAGGTATAAGATTTAATGTATTAGTGGCTCAGCATGTTCCTTTTATGAGGAACTAAACTGTAACAAACTACAGGCAAATGAGACCCACTGTTTAATATTTGTTGCAACAAAGACAAATTAATCAAGCTTAAAGATCTAATAATTAAAAGGGAGCCCACTATAATTCTGCTGCCCGGATTAATATAAGATGCCTTGAATAAAAGTGCCTCTTCTCTTTAACTGAACTACATCTACCAGTCACCCTACTCATTATCATTATTCCTTTATTGATACTGTTTGTCAACGTAATTCTTTATTGATACTATTTATGTATACCTTTACTGATTCTATTCATAAGGGAAAGTTACAAGGATTATTCCTAACAGTCCTAATTAAATTAATCACATTGCAGCTTGTTCTGTGAAAAGCTATCCTACTTTTTCTGGCTCACAAGATACAATAAATAATCCCTAAAATACATTCTCATTGAAGTTGGGCTTAGCCTATACACATTTATATTCACTAATGGTTGCACATGTTCAGCAATGTATTGGGGGGGGGGGGGGGGGAGGACCACTCCACAAATAACATAAAATATTCTACCATGATACTTAAGCCTCTGTCTCATAAAATCCCACCATAATATTTGTTTGTATATCTTGTTGTGTGAAGCCTTACATTATTTTGTGTAAATGCAATGCTAAAATGGATGAACTAATAATGAGATGTTAATCATGGCAAGAACATCCAGCTAGCTTAGACTGTATTCCCAGAGCTTTTAGATTGATCTGTCCCCGTGGGGAGTCTCACTAGATTACTGTCAGATAACCTGGCTTAAATGTCCGTCCCGCCTACTACAAGCTGTAAGGGGGTAATTAACTTTCGTGTCCACCCCACTGACAGCTGTTTAGCGTGAACCCCTAAAGTAGATCGATCTAATCTCTGGAAATGGGGTCTTTTACTATCTTATTCAGCAGATTCAGCAGAGAATGAGTTGTTTCAAATCTTAAAACCTCTAAGTATTTACAAATAAAATAATAATAACACTAATAAACTTGTTTTTATCATTTTCTTTTTTTTTTCTTTCTTTCATATCACTTTTATCAGTCACATATTGTTATGTAACATCAGCCACGTACGATGTAAACATCACACGATCGGAGCTGACTTAAAAACAAATTACAATATGTTGACATACCTTCTTCAGCAAGACTGCCTTGTTTCTCAGCTTTCTCATACTTCTTTGCCGCCTGAGATAGCTTTCTGTAGCAAGAGAAGTGACATCGTGGTTTGGCTTCCAAATCGTCGAATCCTCTATCTAAATCCGTACGGATCCACTGAACAGCAGCGGCTTCTCTGCTGCCAAATTTCAGCCATTGTTTCGCTGCGACTCTAAAAGTTTCCCAGCGAAAACGTGTGATGGTATCTAGAGTCTCTTAATAAGCTACCTTCTTCTATGTGCATGCAACACGAAAGATGAGAATTTGGCGAAGATTTCGCGTCTCCCTCCTCAGACTCCTCACTACAGCCGACCATGCTGCTTTGTTTACATGGCATGGCCTGGTGGGAAGGTGACGTGACCCCCTTTCCGTTGCTTTGATTGGTTAAAAGGCTCTAACGGCGGGGCTATTCATTTTGATATTTTGACATAAATACTATCGCAATTATCTATATGTTGGCGCTTCTCTCGGTTGCCGAATTTTATTGTGGATATTCTTTAACTGTTTATCTTCATGCACCGTAAAAATTGTTTGGCCACATCACATATTGAAGGAAAGAGCTTTTCTAAACGCTTTTATTCGTATTAGGTGGGGGACTAATTGGAGTTCAGCGGTCATATGATTATTTTTCCCCCAGACATGACTGATAGGAACCTGAATATTGTTCATGTAGGACAAGGGGGAAGTACTGATTACAAGAAATAATGTGAATTGCTTGTAGACTTATGTTTATTTTGTTTGACTGATATACATTGTAATTGTCTGAATGTTTTCTGATACCTGATACTTAAAACAAATGTAAACACTATTCATCTTTTAATACATCATGTTTGTTAAGTGAATTTACTTTTGTTTACATTCAGGCCTACCCAAATACCAGACTGCACCTGAATTCATCGGTAGATAGGACCACACTACCAGTTTTCAAGGTGTGGGTCAGTCGCATTTCACAGTATCATGCCCCGGAACAAATTTTGAGATGAGATGCACTACTTTCCAACCCAACTCAGAATCTTTGCCATCACATTGCGTACTAGGCAAGAGCAGTGTCTTGTCTGATACTTCAAAGTGCGTACTGACGCCCACCTTAAAAATGGGTATTGTGGTCCGATCTGCCGGTGAATTCAGGATCATTCGGTGCCAAGTCTGGTAGTTGGATAGGCCTGAGAGTGATGCACATGCAATATAAATTCAATAATATGGGATGCCAGATTGAGTTATTATTATTTTATTATAAGTCTATTATTTTACTGTTATTGAAACTATGAAAATGTTATTAGCATGATTATATACATGTATAAGATTATCATGAACTTATGCATGATTTAAACCATGACACATTACAACTTTGCCTGATATACATAACTGTATTGGATTTTGAAGATAACTGCTTAGATATATGTAGTTCAGTTTTTCCTTTGACATGCATTTCTGTGTCATTCCCATTGGATATATACTATACGGACACCATGGACATTTGAAATTCATGGATAAACAGAAAACTGTGAACATTTATCTATACATGCACCAACATACGCAAATAAGAGTTATCCATTCAACAATGAATGGCAGATGACAACACTGTCTGGAAGGATTAATATGACATAATATCCCAGATAGCATGCAAACGTTGGCCCAACGTTGGCCCAACGTTGCCTTGGTTGACCATGCATACGTTGGCCCAACGTTGGGTTTCCATCTAAGTGCTCACTTTGGCCAACGGTTGGCTGAACGTATTTGGCCAACGTTGGCCCGACGTTGGTCAATTTCAATGCTAACGCATTGCCAACATATTCCCAACCAAAATACGTTGGCCCTACATTGGGCCAACTAATATTCAACGTTGGCCCAACAATTACCCAACCTGTAACCAACAGTGTATTTACGTTGGTTCTACTAATAACCAACATCAGTCCAACGATTACCCAACCTCAAACCAACATTGCTTTAACATTGGGCCAACGGTAGGCCAACTGGTCACCGAGGTATCTGCAATTTGCACAACGATTAATGACCCAACCTAAAACCAGGGGCTCAGTGATTTACATCATTGGACCAAAGGCAAAATAATTTTATCCAGAATTACATACGTAGTAGAGCACTGTAATAACATGTCTGATGCACAGGCAGATCAATGTCCTGATGAAATATCTTAAGCATCTGAAATCTACAGACTGCAAGGTATAACTGAAAAATTAGCTAGCTAATTAATGGATGAATTCTTCAGAGGACTTGATCTGCCTGTGTTGCAGTAGAAACAAAAAGATTAGTGATATATTTTAAACTGTTTAATTAATTCATAACATTACACTGAACAATATCTTCAACCAACTAAATAATGTGATGGGAATGGGAAAATAATACAAAAAGACATCTCAAAGAAACTTTTTATAAAAATATTATAATATTAAATTCAAACAATCATAAATGTATTTTATATGAATTGTTTAATGATTCATGTCAAGAAAATTATTACCAGTCCTGTGAAAGAACTTAATTCCCACCTTATTCCTGGAGTCAAGGCAGTTTTTTTTTTCACTATTATAGTGTTTTTCACCCAATCCAAGATTCACGATTATTTCAATTTAAAAAAAATCTTCATTAAATTTAATTTAAATCCAGAAACCATTGATTAATATCAGGTAAGGTGTTTAAAATTCAAAAAAACTGTCATTAAGTAGATAAGTTACTAGTAAGTCTATAAAATCACATAAAGTCTCTTCCTTCAGGCAAAATCTCAGACATTGTCTCTTCAAATAAAATCAGTGGTCATATGAATGCAATCTTCATTTTTATGTACAGACACAGATGTGTCTGTACATATAGCCATCATCTGCGTCTGTCGTCGTCGCCGTCGTCGCCGTCGGTGCCGTCGTCGCCGTCGTCGCCGTCGTGCACTTTTACTGATAACACGATAAGTGGAAAACCGTTTTTGCTTTTGGCTTGAAACTTACAGAACTGATGAATATTCATAATATGCAGGTCAAGTTCGAAAATCCGCATGATCGGGCCATTTTTAGGGAAGTTATGCTGTTTTTTCACTTTTTTCAGCATATATGCAGCACCGATAACACGATTAGTGGAAAACCATTTTACTTTTTGGCTTGAAACTTACAAAACTGATGAATATTCATAATACGCAGGTCAAGTTCGAAAATCAGCATGATTGGGTCATTTTTAGGGAAGTTACGCTGTTTTTTCACTTTTTTCAGCATATATGCAACACCGATACCACGATAAGTGGAAAACCGTTTTTGCTTTTGGCTTGAAACTTACAGCACAGATGAATATTCATAATACGCAGGTCAAGTTCGAAAATTAGCATGATCGGGTCATTTTTAGGGAAGTTACGCTGTTTTTTCACTTTTTTCAGCATATATGCAACACCGATAACACGATAAGTGAAATACCGTTTTACCTTTTGGCTTGAAACTTACAGAACTGATGAATATTCATAATACGCAGGTAAAGTTAGAAAATCAGCATGATCTGGCCATTTTTAGGGCAGTTTTGCTGTTTTTTTCACTTTTTTCAACATATATGCAATACAGATAACGCGAAAAGTGAAGAACCGTTTTACCTTTTGGCTTGAAACTTACAGAACTGATGAATATTCATAATCCACAGGTCAAGTTCGAAAATCAGCATGATCGGACCATTTTTATTGAAGTTATGCTGTTTTTTCACTTTTTTCAGTATATATGCAACACCGATAACATGATAAGTAAAAAACTGTTTTACCTTTTGGCTTGAAACTTACAGAACTGATAGACATTCACAAAACGCAGGTCAAGTTCGAAAATCAGCATGATCGGGCCATTTTTATAAAAAATTATGCAGTTTTTTCACTTTTTGCAGCATATATGCAACACTGAAAACACAATAAGTGGAAAACCATTGTACCTTTTGGCTTGAAACTTACAGAACTGATGAATATTCATAATCCACAGGTCAAGTTCGAAAATTAGCATGATCGGGCCATTTGTAGGGAAGTTATGCTGTTTTTTCACTTTTTTCAGCATATATGCAGCACCGATAACACGATGAGTGGAAAACCATTTTACCTTTTGGTTTGAAACTTGCTGAACTGATAAATATTCATTATACGCAGGTCAAGTTCGAAAATCAGCTTGATCGGACCATTTTTATTGAAGTTATGCTGTTTTTTCACTTTTTTCAGTATATATGCAACACCGATAACATGATAAGTAAAAAACTGTTTTACCTTTTGGCTTGAAACTTACAGAACTGATAGACATTCACAAAACGCAGGTCAAGTTTGAAAATCAGCATGATCGGGCCATTTTTATAAAAATTTATGCAGTTTTTTCACTTTTTGCAGCATATATGCAACACTGAAAACACAATAAGTGGAAAACCATTGTACCTTTTGGCTTGAAACTTACAGAACTGATGAGTATTCATAATAGGCAGGTCAAGTTTGAAAATCAGCATGATTGGGCCATTTTTTTTTTTTTTTAATTTATGCTGTTTTTTTACTTTTTGCAGCATATATGCACCACTGAAAACACAATAAGTGAAAAACCATTTTACCTTTTGGCTTGAAACTTACAGAACTGATAAATATTCATAATACGCAGGACAAGATCGAAAATCAGCATGATTGGACCATTTTTTTCAATAGTGTATATGCAACACTGAGAACACATTTCAAGGAAAACCAGTAAGCCTATTGTCTTGAAAATCAATGGAGTGATCAATCTTACCATAATACAGGTTGAGTTTGAAAATCAACTTGATTGGTTCAGTTTTGATGAAGTTATGCCTTTTTTTTTTTTTGGATATAAGTGTTTTTTCTCATTTAATTCTCAGGCATGTTAACAGTCTCATTATTGAACTAATTAGATATGTTAAAGTGTTCTCTTGACATTGTCTGCATGTTTACAATATTGTTAATTGATTATAAAAAAACATCGTCCCCTTGATTGCGGTCGAAATGAACCCAGATCGTGAGCTGGGTTAAATTGGAGTTAACTGTGAATCGCGGTCAAGACCGGATGTTACATATGGAATGCATACGTACAAGTGGGCAATTAATTAGCTGAACTTGTTCGAAAGAAATCCTCGCAGCTATTTGAGTATGAGTAGTGTTAAAAGAGTATCATGGTCTGAGAATGCCGTCAAGGGGTGACATTTTCTGCATGTTTACAATATTGTTAATTGATTATAAAAAATGATGGAAAACCTGTTTTTGTGTATTGTGGAATAAAGAGTTAAATTGGAAATAAACTCATATCATTGCAATTTGTCAGATCAATCATTCGCTCTGTTTAAAATCTCAGAATGGATCAAATTGGACATTTAAAATTGTTCTACTGATACTTTCTTGTGTCAGCAATTGACAGTAAAAATGGCAGTAAATTGATTATTTTGATTTTGTTTTATGTAAAAATGTGTTGAAAATGGAAATAAACTTATTTCAGTATAGGTATCCTTGTTTACATTTTGGTAAAAGGTGTGACATTGAAGTTCCATGGGCCTGAAGACATTTAAATTTTTTATTGCTAGTTACATTTTCTAAATAGGTTTTTGTGAAATTTTAATTTTTCACATATTTTGTTTGAAAATTTTAATAACTGGTTGATTCTCCCCAACTAACTAAATAGTCATGATCTGATTAACTACAGAGACCTCTAAAAAATTAGAAGTATTTAATTTACATTTATTTAAATGTTTTGTTTAGTGATGTGATCAGTACTGTAATATACCAGCTGGTATCAGTGTTTGCCTTCAAAAGACATTTCAAGTTAAAAGCAATAGTCAGTGCTACGTTCTTTTCTAGCTACAAACAATAGACAGTACTAATTACTTTTCAAGTTACATTGATATATTAATAAATTGTTAGAAATGCAATGCAATTTAGAATATAATTTCTATGGCATACTCAAAAAGTAAAAGCCACATTTTGGAAGAAATGTGCAGCAGTTACTGCAGTTTTATTACACTATGGGTTAATTCTAGTGGAGAGGAGAACAGATAAGCTATCACACTTTTTGGGAAGATTCAATCCTCTCATCATGAGATTACCCATAATCCCAAAATTAGTTCATTTGACTAATGAGATGCAGTGACCTACAAACGTGCAGTGCAGCTACTTACAAGTCAAGGATTGACAAAGTTTACAGAAGTCTGGTAAGTTGTAAATTTCAGTTTAATATTCACAGGTATGTTAGGGGAGGAAATTTTACTGCTCTTGAAAACAATTCAAGAGCAAGTATATAGCAAAAAGTCTTAATCAACAGTTTAAAATGTTATACATAACATCAGATGCTGAAGATAATCATGTAGTCAAATCTGAATTCCAAAGCTTTATCTGATACTGTGTAGTAACTTCTGGAGTTGTGCATCAACATTGCTCATGATAAAAGAAGTTAAGATCAGAAAATGGGGAAAATAAAACTTATTGAGGAGAATTTGCCCTTAATGGATTCATAGGGCAGAATGGGTTTTATGATGTTGAATAGCCTGTGATATGCAGAACAGTATTGTATACTGTATAGTGTACTTTGCCTCAAAGGGGTCAAGGTTCATTCTATATTATAATATATTTATTGAGTTACCTTAGTTTCCTCTCAACAGTTGTGATGAGGAATTGTGAAGGTGTATGTTTTTGATATACGGGGGTATTAACATGAATTCTGGATTAAGTAGTTCTTATTTATTCATTGGGTATACATCATATTCTTCCTCTGTTTCTTCCAGCTCACAGTTGAAGCAAAGAAGCCACCCAGTGTTCCAATAGAATGTGAGTATTGTTTTATATAATCTAAGTACCAGAAGTATGCATTTTATCTAGATAGCAAGTAGTATTAAAGAAGTTTAGTACATAGAAAAAATAATACTTATAGATAGGTAGAAACCTTATTATAGGTAATGTGAGTAATTTTTTTTTACAGCGGCTTTTTATGGCATTATTTTAATTTATGTAATACCATTGTTTGTTTTCCTGAAATCTAAAAAGCCCCTGTTTACTAACTGGTTTTTCTATTAGAAAAATGTCAAAATAAGTTTGATGCTGTAGAATGCAGGTTATTGAACTTCTTGAGCTACTTTTCAATTGATGACCTTTCTTAGAGTTTTGAATGACTATAACAGATGTAGAGTACTATGAAATTTATTTTAGTATCAAATACTTTTCTTTTACTGATACTAGGGTTGAGCTGTTCATTGGTAAATGCTTGTACTGATTCAGCTTTTAATAGGCTCTCTGGGTTCTTATGGTCAAATTCTCAAGAGATTATATAATATTATACAAGTCTGTGTAAGAAAAATTCCCAGGTACACATTTTCCTTAACAATTCAACATGCTCTGCACCTGTATCAGGGGCAGATCCAGAGACACTTTCTGACAGTCTTCCAAATTATCTTTGTTGATCCATCCTCCATTTTTGACCGTCTTTCGACAGAAAAAAATAAATACCCGTCAATGTAAACTTGAAAATCTGATCGTCTTCCAGAAGACCTTGAAGACGGCCTAAATCCGCCCCTGTGTATAGCATTTGCAGTGTATGAGGGTGGGTAACTGTGCAGAATGATTATTTCAGACAATATTTCTTAAGTTTATTTTGAGTCTCCCTTTTTTTTACAGCAAGCCTGTAGTATATTCAGGCTAGAATGTAGACTTTTAGCAGATTTGTAGACGATAACTAGTTCATCTCTGTAAAAACATGCAATTGATAGATGCTTGCTGCAGAAATGGGGTCCACATCAGTGTTGGACTTATTTTAATAGTTCTCACATGTACTTCTCACAACAGGACACCCCAGATTTCTCACCCTTAATTAATGCCACATTTCTTTATTGGAGAGAAATTGCCTCTCATCTAAGATCTAATAAACGGAAAGATTGGACAGCCGCATTTTCCTTTTGAACAGACGTTCGTACGGGAAAACATTGCTCTATTGTTCCCCTTAAGTTGTTTTGATAGCCGGGCTTTATTTTAATCCCCATTGTACCTAGCCCGTGTTTAGCGAATAGCGTGATTTCTCGTGCATTCTCGAGGACGCCACATCGTCGTCAAGTAGATCCGTCATATTGGATTAGCACTGGCACACATGGAGTTGTTTTATTAAAAAGTGCTAAAGATGTACAGTTTGTTTACATTTCGTAGTTGTCTTAATAATTGGTATTAAGTAGAGGCAATACTGAATAGCGCACTACCTGTAACAACAGCTGCCATTTTATAGAAATTGACTCAACGTGGAGATACAGCCGGAAACGTGACGAGATTATCAACGTAACTGATAGTGATATTCGATGCTGTTTTGGACAATAAGGCCATGCTAACCTACTGGGAGAAACTGGTGAAGCTACACCAAAATAGAAACTTGATCTATTATGCATGTTTGTAAAACTTTGTCACTATCAGCGGTCATTCTTTTAGAGCATAATTGATTGAAATTTACCAGAATACTCATAGCAAATCAGTGAAACAAAAAGGACTGAAAAAAACCCTTTAAGAAAAAGAAGTTTTTAATTTCGCTTTCACAAACACTTATTTGGGTACTACTTCATAATAATAGTGAAAGGTAAGACAATCAAATAAAAGTAAACTCGTTTTTTTCATATTTATAAAGAACACATGCAATATAGTTTCCTTGCGACTTCTTAATCATGCGACTTCTTAATCATGCAAAATCAGTTTTGAAACATCAGTCTTTTGAACATCTTCCACAGAATGTATTGGAAGAATAATATGTGTAACAATTTTGTTTGCCATCTCACTAAAAAATGACTAATTAAAAGATGATTGCTAAAAATTATCAACATTTCATCAGATTTGGCATTTAAAACTGATCATTCATTTCTGGCTGTTAAAGTAACATAATACAAGTCATATTCTGTTCATAAGCATTTTATTATAGATTTAATAAGGCACAGAAATTGAAATGCAAATAAAAATGTTAACACCTTTAGATACCACTGACTGACACAATCACAACAGATAGGTAATTTATTTAGGAGTACTAGTTTCACATGACAAAGAATTATAGCATTTTCCCCCTATTTTGACTTGTTTCAGGATTAATATCTCATTCAATAAAATTATGCACTTGATGATAATATTTATCTATTGCTAAGAGCACTACTGACCAATTCCAACCTAGACTTGACAGTACACTAAACTTCAGAGTTTACAGAAGGGAGACAATTTATAGTGATATATTTGTTTTTTCATGAAGAACAACATATGGCTAGTTTCAAGGTGGTCCATTTGCTGAAATATCAATGTGCCTGTCAGGTTCTTGAGTAGCACCGAGTTAACTTGACAGAGGTACGTCGTCATCAGAATCACTTCCATTGCAACATATATCTGAAAAAATATTATCACACAGTTAAAAAGATGCTGACATGTGTTAATTGCTCATGTTATGTTAAAGTCCACTGTGCGGACAACACTGACCTAGCTCTTTGTGCACTTGTAAAACTATCGAGCAAAAATTAAATATTTAATTTCGGGCAGCTTACAATTTTGTTGTGAATCATTTGCTTATTTAATACATCAGTGTGTCATTCTGATTGTTGACAATCACTTAGCAAACTTGACAGTGGTGCAACTAAATCATCTGCAACACTTGTATTATTACATTCATCTGAGATAATAAAATAATATTTTACTGTTAAAAAGGTTCTGACATGTGCTAGTCTCTTATTATTTGTCATTTGTGTAAGTCCACTGTGGTGAGAGCAACTACATGTAGCCTTTGTATTCTATACTGGAAATAATGTTGCCGGGGACAGAATAATAGTGCCCATGTATATAAAACATTTTACTTTCAACTCCATAAACTTAAGTTCTAGTTATAGACCAGAAAGCTTACCGATTTTTGCTGCCAGATTTTTCTATTTATTTTTTCTCCTGTGAGCCTTTACCCATTTTAATGGCATCTGAAAACAAAAATAATGATTATAAGGATGTGAGACACATTTTATCGCATTGTTTTACTTAGGTATAAATCACGGATAAAAATACCATCGTTTGTTGCCCATTGATAACGATAGTTGCCGCCATCTTGTTTTATTGTCATCTTTACCAATAAATATTTCTAAGAAACTACGTTAATTTTATCTAAGTTTATCCCTAAGGCCTTCCACTACTTATTAAGATGGACACAGTTCAACTGTCAACGCAAAGTACAGGTCCAATTTCGTGTTTGGCCTTGCATTTTAAGCCCCTCGATAACGATAGTTGCCGCCATCTTGTTTTATCGTCATCTTTACCGATAAATATTTCCAAGAAAACAAGCTAAATTTTAACTAAGTTTATCCCTAAGACCTTCCACTACTTGTTTAGATGGACACAGTTTAACTGTCAACTCAAAGTACAGGTCCAATTTCATGTTTGGCCTTGCACTTTAAGCCCCTCGATAACGATAGTCCCCGCCATCTTGTTTTATCGTCATCTTTACTGATAAATATTTCCAAGAAAACAAGCTAAATCTTAACTAAGTTTATCCCTAGGGCCGTCCACTGCTTGTTTAGATGGACATAGTAAAACTGTCAACGCATTGTGCAGATCCACTTTCGTGCTCGGCTTTGCATTTGAACCCGGCGATTATGATCTGCACCGCCATCTTGCTATATTGCCCGAATTATTGTTTAAATTTTCATAGAAAACGAAGCCGTTTTAAATTAAATTATCAACCAATAAAACCAACGTGTTATTCAGTCATCAATAATATAAAATTCAACGTATAAAAAATCAAATTACCCGTGTTAGACCTTAGGTAACAAGGCATTCAGACTTGCTTGTTCGTCGCCATATTGCTAATTAGAATGCAACAACGGATTGAAGGCAATTTTTCACGATGACATCTGCTCCAAAATATTGCAAATTTTACACACAAGTGAACCTTGTTAGTTTTCCCTTCTGCACATACATTTTCAGAGAAACTACAAGACTAAAAGCGGTATTTTACCTACCTTGAAATCGCCTACATGCAACAGAGCTCGACCTCCGCACGAACACAACGCGACTGACTACTTCCGCCGTACGAACGTCTTTCCCCAGTTAATCGGATTACCCTTTGAAGAATTGCCGAGTGTCCAATCTTTGGTATATTAGATCTTAGCTCTCTTGTATTCACTGGACAGAATGGGTTTCATGGTTTTGAACAGCCTGTGATATAAAAAGCAGTATTGTTTAGTGTACTTTGTTCCAAAGGACGTTTCTTTTGTTCTATATCAGAGTAATTGGTAATGTTACTGGTAATATAATAAAGTTAGAGAGATCTCTTTACCTTAAGTTTCTTCTCAATAATTTACTTGCTGATAAAAAATAAAGCAGTATGTTTTTGACATAAAGACATCAGTGCTGGATTGAGTAATCTTTCCTTATTCATTGGGTATATATCATATTCTTCCTCTTGTTTCTTCCAGCTCACTGTTGAAGTGTAAGAAGCCACCCAGCTAAGTTAGTCAGCATAATCAGTGTAGAATGTAAGTATTTGTTTAGATCATTGTCATTTAAGTCTCAGGATCATCTATTAGTAGTAAGTACCAGAAATGTGCATTTTATTTAGATAGCTTCTAGACAGTAAGTACAAAGAAAAGGTTATATATATATATATATATATATATATATATATATATATATATATATATATAAATGATGCTTTATCATAGGCAAAATGTGGGTAGTTTATTGTACCACCAGCGTTAGGGCTGGCAGTACACATGGTTTTAGTCCGGTCTGGATCGTTCTGCCGGCTCCGTCGCTGTGTTACCATAACCGCTTCTCCTCCTAGACAGTAAAGGCCTCCATACCCATCTCTTGGAGTTAGGTCATCTATAATCTCAACTCGTATTGGGGTCTAGGTGTGGCACTCATTGCAATGCACCCTTGTCTAAAAATGCAAAATTAAATGCTAATTATCTACCCTATGGAAGGAATTATGGGGAAAATTTCTACAGACAGCTTTTCAAAAGTCATATGTGTAGATTTCGCCCTTGGATTTGACCTTAACCTTTATTTCAAGGTTAAACGGGCCAAAATTTTCAAAAAAACAAAATTTTTTACGAAAAAAAAATTATTTGGGCTGTTATTCAGACCCTACACAGACTTTACCAATATTATAATTGGAAAGAGTTACCCTTCGGGTCATCTTTCATCTCCGTGAATTTGGGGTCAGTCGGTGCATTTTCACGGGAGTAGCGGCCATAAGATACCGGAACTGAAAACTGTCTCTAATTCGGGAACCATTAATGCTAGAGACCCATTCTTTTTTGCAATTTGTAGAGCATGTAAAGCCCAACACTGGAGGCAGTCTCCGTTTTTTTGTATTCCATACGGTTTTCGAGTTACGCTGTATCAAAAAGTACATATTGGTGGTGAAAGCAAAATGTGCAATACGGTAATGGATAATAAATTTTGAACCGCGGGAAAATGAAACATAAAGCTTGGCGAGGCAGACAACTTGTGGTCAAAAATGACATTATGTCATGAAATTTGAACATCTGGAATTTCTGAGCACCTCCCATTTCAAGAATTTCAACCAAAATGACCCTTTCTTTATTTTAATAATTTTTTCTGTAGGAATTTATTTAAAATTATAACATTTAGTCCCTTATATCTCAAGAACTGGCAGAGTTAGGTCCATAGTTACTATTGAAGTTGAATAGGAAGTCATATGCTGGCCATCTAAATGTGACCTTGAAATTGACCTTTGACCTACTTTTTATCATGAATTGAACTTTGCAAATTTTGCTTCCGTTTTATCTCCAAAACTGGCAGAGATAGGTCCACAGTTACTATTGAACTTGAATAGGAAGTCATATACTGGCAATCTTAATGAGACCTTGAAATTTGACCTTTGACCTACTTTTCACCATGAACTGAACTTTGCTAATTTCTTTTCCTTTTTACTCCAAACCTGGCAGAGATAGGTCCATAGTTACTATTAAAGTTGAATAGGCAGTCATATACTGGCAGTCTAAATGTGACCTTGAAATTGACCTTTGACCTACTTTTCATCATGAATTGAACTTTGCAAATTTTGGTACACTTTTATCTCCAAAACTGGCAAAAAGATGTCCATAGTTACTATTGAATTTGAATAGAAAGTCATTAGAGGCAATTTTCTGTAACCTTAAAATAGACCTTTGACCTACTTATCACCATGAACTAAACTTTGCTAATTTCTTTTCCTTTTTACTCCAAACCTGGCAGAGATAGGTCCATGGTTACTAATAAAGTTGAATAGGAAGTCATATACTGGCAATCTTAATGAGACCTTGAAATTGACCTTTGACCTACTTTACACCATAAACTGAGCTTTGCAACTTTTTAGTGCTTTTATTTTCAAAACTGACAGAGATACGTCCATCGTTACTACAAAACTTGAATAGGAAGTCATATACTGGCAGTCTAAATGTGACCTTGAAATTGACCTTTGACCTACTTTTCATGATGAATTGAACTTTGCAAATTTTGGTACCCTTTTATCTCCAAAACTGGATGAGATAGGTCCATAGCTACTATTGAACTTGAATAGGAAGTCATATACTGAAAATTTACTGTGACCTTGAAATTGACCTTTGACCTACCTAACGATGAACTGAACTTTGATTGTACCATTTTTAGTGTTATATATATTTTGCATATTTTGAGAATTCTTGTTGATGGCATTTTTTACAGCTTGTCAAGCACATGACTGGTGGTGGTGTCCCTTTTTTTTGTGGGGAGGGGGGGTCTATACGAATGCGCTTACTCCAGCTGGTGGTAAAATATTTGGAGGAGGTATCGCCTCTCTGATCCTCTAGTTTTGAGATGGGGCAGGTCTTTATGGTATTATGTTATATGATACTGTTGTAAATTTTACTGAAATCTTAAAAGTCGGTGTCCACTGATTGGTTTCTCCATGTGTTAGAAAAGTCTCAAAATAAGTTTTTCACTGTTTTAGTCCATGACTGCTTGTTTACATTTAATAGTTGCTTGAATATTTCTATATTCATCTAGTAGGCTTTTCCATACATACAATGCAGTAGTACACACATCCACTGTTTATTCCCCTTCAAAATTAGTGTAAAAGTAAATGAAAAGATGCATTTTTCTTTTTGCTATGTTTGATAATTACGTAATTTACTTAATGGATAGGGAGCTTTTATTTGTTGTTCAAGATAGATAAGAACTCACAAAACATAGCTATGTTTGATACTGTAGAATGAAACTTACTTATTGAACGGCTTGTGCGAATTTTTAATGAATGACTTTCCCTTAAAGGTACATACAAACCGAGCATCGGTGGAGCGTGGATTCCCAGTAACACGTGTAAACCACTTCTACTAGATTCTTATATGACTCACATAAATTTGACATGCCAAGGGATAAACTGAATAGATCACTTGATCAGCCATAAAAGACCTTTAGACTGCTCCTTTCTTTAAATTTATGGTTGTAAATTTAACATACTTCCGTGACCTACTTTCCTGCCCCATTGACATACAGCTTAGAATACCAGCAGAAAAATCTGTTCAAACATCATTTTCGGGTAAAATTAAACAATGCCTTTCGGTAATTCTCTTAGTTATACTACTTGAAACTATATGCTGGCATTTGGTTGGTTTCTGTGACAAAAATTGACTTTGTATGTATCTTTAAGTTTTAAATGACCATGTATCACAGTTGAAGTGTACTATGCAATTTATTTTTGAATCAATAATTTTTTTAACTGCTGTTAGAGTTAAGGGGGTTAATTGGTTAATACTTATGCAGTTTAAAATAGCTTCTCTTGGTTTTCATGGTTATTCTTTCCAAAGATAAATTACTTATACATGTTGTGTAAGAAAAATTCCCAGGCACACATTTTCTTTAACAATTCAAACATGCTCTGCACCTGTATAGCATTTGCAGAGTATGAGGGTGGGTAACTGTGCAGAATGATTATTTCAAACAATATTTCTTAGGTTTATATTGAGTCTCCATTTTTACAACGAGCCCATAGTATATTCAGACTAGAATGTAGACTTAAGCAGATTTGTAGACGATAACTAGTTCATCTATGTGAAAACATGCAATTGATGGATGCTTGCTGCAGAAATAGAGGATCAGTATTGGCTGATTTAACTTGTCCAGATCATCAGTCTGCATATTGAACACTATTGGGCTAAGAGAATCTTTTTCCCCCCCTATGGAGACAGAATGAGTTTCTAGTACAAGGTAGTAGACTTTTTATAACTTTACTCTGCTTTTGATTCAGTGCACATTGACTTGACAGTGTGGTTATTAAAGGTAACCATCAATACCACACTTCAGCAACTTTTAGAAGAACTCAGTTCAATTTTCCTCTCCCCATATATAATAATAATAATAATAATAATAATAATAAAACAATTTATTCGACCATTAAATGTGACAGTTACATTTGTTAGCCCTCTATACTACATAGAAAATAGATAAATAAATAAATAAATAAATAAATAAATAGACAAATATAAATATGGATTACTTCTTATACAGTGTTTAAAAAACACATATAAGGAGGTCAAGGTGCGCTCTCTGTAGCAGCCCACTCAGAGGACCTCTGATGAAAACTGTCTTTTTACTGGAAGTGTGGCTTTGTAGCAGGACATTTTCACTTATATTAATAACGGGATTAAGCTTTACTGCTTTCAAGCAGACAGTGTGTGTCCGACCCACCTATAGGTTGACCTAACTTGTGAATAGTCCCTTTGAGGATTAATTATAATGACTACTAGTGGGTTCATCATCAGGGGATGAACAGTTTAAATATTTATTTTAATAAATAAAATTAAAATAGATGGATGTTCATTTAAATAACCTATTAAAGTTTCTTTTTGTACATGATGTACAACAAAGAAGTGGTTGAAAAGTGTAATAATTAATTCTGTATAATTCAAGTGAGGTAATTTTGGCTTTTTTTTTTCAGTGGGTGTCACTTTACTCTTGATTAAACCTTGACATGGATAGAAATGAAAAGTTAATTGTCAACCACATTTAAAACACCACATATATATATATATATATATATATATATATATATATATAGTTTGTGCTAAATTTCTATTACAGTTAACTCCTGAGTATTTCCTGAGTTGTTAATATTGAAATAATTTTTTTCTGTAACTGACTGATTAGAAATAAGTGTATCTGCCATTCTATGAACTTAGGTGTATTTGGTTCAAATATGCCCACAAATCCTCATACACAAATGCATGTTTAGTTACAGAGGTACTAGTACTACAAAGTATGTTTCACTCACGTACTATTTGTTATCTCATGCTTGTTAGTGTGTAGCTTTTTCCCCTCAGTTTGTAAACACTATATGAGGCAATTAAGAGATTCTTTTTCTTTCATTATACAGGTTAAATAGAGGAATCTAAAGTAATACTAACAGTTATCAAATGTACCAAATTCCCTTATTTTTTGTTTTGTTCTGTAATGAATCTGTGTGGGAACTAGTAGTTATTAGATTCATTTAATCTTAGGTAATTTAAGGTCATAGGTATTTTGTAAAAAAAAAGTCAACCTGGTATTTACAGATTTTCTGTATATAAAAAAAGAAATATTCTCACTGCACTTCTTTCCAGTAGCCTTATTGGACTTGTTTTCTGACAACTTGATAAAAGCATATCAATACATTATATTAAGAGTAAAACAGTAAAGAGTTTAAAGCTAGGCTGAGCAAGTTTGAACATGTCCCAAAAGTACTATTTTCTCCTGCAAATTTTCCCCAAATTTTTAATAATGATACAACCCTTAGATAATAGTTTTTCTGAGTGTATCTGTTGTCATAATTTACATCCCAGTCCAACAATAGAGCTTTTGCATCTTAAGACAAATAAATGTTTCATAATTAAACATGTTACCAGGCCCAATATTAAAACTGCAGCCATCTCCATATTCTAATCATGTAAGGTTGTATTTTCTGTAATGTCAGGAAGATGGATTGTTTTAAAATGGAAGAAAACATTGAATCTGAGTGCAGGGTACAGGTTTACCAATCACTTGTAATATGAGAAAAATACTGTTTTTCTCATGAAAATTTCATTTGGCAAGAAAACATCATATATACAGATAAATATTTTGTGTTGATTTTTAGTGATGCTTAATTTCAGCTCACATTAGCAGTTAAAAAGCACTACTTGAGGCACTCCAACCTTATCAACTTGGCAATAAATATACTTCATTTAGAATAGTGATAGGTTAAGATGTATTTGGATTAAAGGGATAATAACTCTTCATATGAGATCTAAATTTCACAATAAAAACATTGTAAAGAACTCTTAGAAATATAAATATAATGAATATAATAAATTATATTCTGTTTTACCACAAAAACGGCAGTTATTGCTATTATTCTGATATCTGAGCTTGCCATTGAACCATATGACCTCCATAGATGGCTATACTCTGTAATAATCGAGATTATTGCAAAAAAAAAAACTTTTTAGAAAAAAAAAAAGATTGATAAGTAGCTCAGATAAGTAGGCCAAATTGACCGTCAATAAATTAAAGAAGGTACAGTTTTATGGTTGATAATTGGTCTGTATTTTGCCATGTTGACTTATCTTCACTTATACAAGTAACTAGCAGAAGTGGTTTACATGGGTTACTGGGAATTCACTCTCTACTGATACTTTTACATGTACCTTTAATTACAGAACCAACACATTAATAAATAATGTTTTTTCTCAGTTTACTTTTTTTTTAGTCATGGTAGTATCTTGAAGGATTCTTATCATACAGTTGCAAGTTTACCACTCTTTCATTTTCTATTATATTTTTTCCCTTTGAACCAGCTTGTTATATTCTAAGCAATAAATAAAGTATTTTTTATTCTTTCTAGATGCCTCGCTTGAAAAAACAAAGTTTGTCTACGAGAAGGGCACTACAGAAGAAAAAGAACAAAGAAAATAGAGAGAGGGTGGCTGAGGCAAACAGGGCTCCTACTGTGTCTGCTTTGGCAGCCACGCCCACCTCGGTGGGAACTGTGTGTTCTGTGGCTACTTCGGTAGCCACGCCCACCTCGGTGGGAACTGTGTTGTCTGTGGCTACTTCGGTAGCCACGCCCACCTCGGTGGGAACTGTGTGTTCTGTGGCTACTTCGGTAGCCACGCCCACCTCGGTGGGAACTGTGTTGTCTGTGGCTACTTCGGTAGCCACGCCCACCTCGGTGGGAACTGTGTTGTCTGTGGCTACTTCGGTAGCCACGCCCACCTCGGTGGGAACTGAGTTGACAGAGTTTACTGAGTTGACAGAGTTTACTGAGAATACTGAGATAACTGAGATTTCTATTGATTCAGATGATACTGTTCATGCAGCTCATAAAGATGCTACAGTTGATACAGCTGTTATAGATGCTACAGTTGATACAGCTGTTATAGATGCTACAGTTGATACAGCTGTTATAGATGCTACAGTTGATACAGATGATACAGTTGATACAGTTGACATACCTTATCCTGAAATGCCTGTCAGTTTGAGTGCCACTATTGCTGCAGATCCTTCAAGTAAGTCTATGAAATATTCAGATCATATTGCACCATCAGATATGTCAGCCTTACTCATAAAGTCAAAGATGCCAGTCAATCCAAAGCTCTCAACAGTACCCCACAAATTAAAGAAAAAATCACAACTATCAGTTCCTTCTGAAAAACCAAAAAATGATTACAATATAGTAACTTTAAAAACATCTCTAAAACCTTCAGAAAAGAATGTTCATGTCAGAAAACTTGCTTCAAGATTTATAATAAAAAAAAAATTGGGTTTAATGGACAAAGATACCAATTCATTTCAGTACAGAAAAGTACCATTGACAAAACACACTGGTAATACTATTACCTCTGATTCCATCTCTTCCATTTTTGATAAAACAAATTTGCACAAACCCCACATGAAAATGCTATGTGATGAAATGAAGAAGCAGTTAAAATGGACAGAAGACAAACAACAAAGCAAAATTGACACAGTGAGTAAAACTCTATTGGATAGTTCACTTGTGGAAACCAGTGGTACTGACAGAAATGTTTTAAAAAGAGAGAAGAATAAAATCAGAATGCGACTTCTTAGATCTGATCCAAAATACAGAAAAACTGAGAAAAACCAAAAGAGGTTAAAAAGATCTAATCCTCAGTACAGGAAAAATGAACAAGAAGCCCAGAGACTTAAACGTTCTCAGTCTGGTGTGAAGAATAATATTTTAAAACACAGGCAGTTGAAAAGGTCTGATCCTGATTACAAAGTAACTGAGAAAAACCAAAAAAGGTTAAAAAGATCTAATCCTCAGTACAGGAAAAATGAACAAGAAGCCCAGAGACTTAAACGTTCTCAGTCTGCTGTGAAGAATAATATTTTAAAACACAAGCAGTTGAAAAGGTCTGATCCTGATTACAAAGTAACTGAGAAAAACCAAAAAAGGTTAAAAAGATCTAATCCTCAGTACAGGAAAAATGAACAAGAAGCCCAGAGACTTAAACGTTCTCAGTCTGCTGTGAAGAATAATATTTTAAAACACAGGCAGTTGAAAAGGTCTGATCCTGATTACAAAGTAACTGAGAAAAACCAAAAAAGGTTAAAAAGATCTAATCCTCAGTACAGGAAAAATGAACAAGAAGCCCAGAGACTTAAACGTTCTCAGTCTGCTGTGAAGAATAATATCTTAAAACACAAGCAGTTGAAAAGGTCTGATCCTGATTATAAAGTTACTGAGAAAAACCAAAAAAGGTTAAAAAGATCTAATCCTCAGTACAGGAAAAATGAACAAGAAGCCCAGAGACTTAAACGTTCTCAGTCTGCTGTGAAGAATAATATTTTAAAACACAAGCAGTTGAAAAGGTCTGATCCTGATTACAAAGTAACTGAGAAAAACCAAAAAAGGTTAAAAAGATCTGATCCTGATTACAAAGTTACTGAGAAAAACCAAAAAAGGTTAAAAAGATCTGATCCAAATTTCAGAACATGTGAAAGGAATGCTGATGCAGTTGCCAAGCGTAATAAGAGACAGAAAATCAGTACTACTCCTCAAGAATTGATACAACAGTTCCACAAAAAAGTTGCTGAAGGTTGTACCTACACATGCTGTATATGTCAACAACTCTGGTACAGACATTCTGTCATAAATAGAGAACCTGTTTTGAATATAGAGAATAATGCAGTTAATCAGTGCAGAGAAGCTGGTGATTTATTCAACAGTAATTGGATGTGTCTAACATGTGCTTCTCATTTGAAAAAGAACAAAATACCTCCATGTGCTATTGTGAATAGCATGTCATTTCCAGAAAAACCCAGTTTCTTGGATTTAAAACCTTTAGAGTGGAGATTAACTAGTCCAAGGTTAGTTTTCATGAAGCTTCATCAAGCTCCACGTGGAAAACAATACAAATTAGAAGGGAATGTTGTAAATATACCAGCAGATGTAACATCCACTGTAACAAAGTTACCAAGAACTGACATATAAACACCTGGCTTGAAATGAATTTGGTCTATTGAAAGTTACCAGTTTATTTTAATCACAACTCCAGCTTAAATTGATGCTAACTATGAGGTTTACAATTTATATATTATGCAGTTTGTACATTATAATGAGACTTCAATCATTTGTCTGATTTCAATAATAATAATAATAATAATAATAATAATAAATATAATGTTTTCGCAGCATTATTGGAAAAAAAATTTTTTTTTCATTCAGTTCTTTATATAGGTGAAGTACTTGTAGTAGTACTATATATGAATGTTTATTGCTTGGAGGATAAATTAAAGCAGAAAACTGATTTTAACTCAAGGAATTTAAACTCATAATGAAAAAAAAAAATTAAGAAAAAATTATATATGTTTCTTTTAAGCCTAATAACTCTATGTATATGATCAAAAGATAAGTATATGTGCTTCTCAGTTGTGAACAGAAACACTTTCAAATTAATTATTGGGTTGTTAATTGCATACGTTGACTACGTTGGCCCAACGTTGGCACAACGTGTGCATATTGCAGTTACGTTATTTCATAAAATGATGTGGTTGGGCCAACGTTGGGCCAACGTGTACATATTGCAGTTACATTATGCATAAAATGATGTAGTTGGGCCAACGTTGGGCCAACGTAATACTGCCAACGCCAACTATGTGCCAACAAACCAACCATTACCCAACGTTGGCCCAACGTATGCATGCTATCTGGGATGGAACTGAACTCTCAAGCTTTAATTCAGAATGCAGAGTGCAGTGAACTTTTCCAAATGCAAGACTTTTTATTTTTGTGGGAATGAACATTAAATTTGATAAATTTGAGTCATCATATTGCATGTGGTAATTATGACACTTAAAGTATTGTGTAATGAATATTAAATGTGAGGTATTTATGTATAAATATGTCTATATTTAGTTTATCCATCTTATTATTATCAGTTATCAATATTTAGTCAGAAAGTTATTGGTATATAAACAGTATATTTTATATTTTTATAGCAATGATGACATGAAACTGATTATATATGCAATAAGGGAAATTTTCATATTTTTGTGACTAATTTCTTGGTATAGTTTTAGACTTGGATTGAATTTGATATAAACTATTGTTACTGTTATAGTCATCAAAAGGGAGCACTACAGTGTAGATAAATATATTTAATGAACAGGTACTTCATCATCAACGATGCACAGGTTGGACAGGAAAGGTACTGCCCTATTGATTCATGTAGTGCATTCCTACCACATATCTTAAATAACAAGTGAAATAGTGAAAATGTTTAATGAAAATGTGTCTGAGCTGAAATAAGAGAGTCACAGGTTATTGTCATAATGGAATAAGAAATTATATATATATACTCTTGGGCCACACACAAAGAGTGTAAATGCCAATTTGTATGAACGGACATATTTTCCAAAAAAATTACCAATTTATCAATTTATCTTCCTTTGAGTTATATTTTTAGTTTCATGTCAGAACAGCCAAAAGCAAATAAGGAGCAGGTAGTGCTTTGTACAGGAACTGAGTTGCTTGATATGCTGAAATTTATGATAAAACTGCATGTTATGTAAATGGGAGAAAGCTGATTAAGGAGCAGGTAGTGCTTTGTACAGGAACTGAGTTGCTTGATATGCTGAAATTTATGATAAAACTGCACGTTATGTAAATGGGAGAAAGCTGATTAAGGAGCAGGTAGTGCTTTGTACAGGAACTGAGTTGCTTGATATGCTGAAATTTATGATAAAACTGCATGTTATGTAAACGGGAGAAAGCTACTAGAGATTGCATGAGGTAGACACAGGAATGAAAAGATGGTGGCCTGGGAACCAATTAGAAAGTAGTTAATAAATAACATTAAAAAATCTTCCTTGCATTAACAGCCTTGCGTAACAACAAAAGATAAAGACAATAGCTATCACAGGTTTATTCCTTCTTTGTATTCTACATATAGTCGTGTATATTCTGTCTAGATTTAGTTTTATTGTCTCTTAAAGCATAAATTACATTATTTGATTATTTTCTCTAAATTGTGTATACATCACAAATTTGCACATAGACTGCTGTATGGGCGGCGGTTTATACAAAAAATTAAAACACGATTAGTCGTCATCGTTATCAGATCAGTCGAATTGAAAACATGTTTAGTCGTCGTCGTTATCAGATCAGTCGAATTGAAAACACCATTAGTCGTCATCGTTATCAGATCAGTCGAATTGAAAACACGATTAGTCATCGTCATTATCAGATCCGACGGTGATACTTTAGAATTTAACGAGGCATTTCTGAATTTCATGCATTAAAAACAAGATTAGACGCCATAGTTATCAGATCAGACAAAATAAAAACACAATTAGACGTCTTCATTATCAGATCAGACGGCAAAATACGACTAGTAGTCGTCAAAACGCAACTAGTAGAAGCCAAAACTCGATTTGACGCTAGATGGCGCTCATGTCAATGGTTTTGGCTACCCTTGTGCCGACTTCACAGTCAATACCGCGAAAAATCTGACACTGACAATTAAGTGCTTAATTTGTGATTGACATATTGAGGAGAGTTGACAGGTTTTGTACTATAGTAGACTAGTATGTGATAGATACAATATGTACGTAAAATATACTACGAGTGTATTGTCGAGCTGCAGGCGAGTGTTGTATCTGGCTTAAACCACGGCCTCTGGCTACTACACTGCACTTGCGTTATTTTACTCATACATGTTAGGGGCCCTTGTGGTCACTAAGTCCTGTGTTGGACGTCCCAGACCCCCCCCCCCCCACAGCTCCCCTCGCCCTTGTTAACACCTGCGCCTACCCCGGTGTAAAAGTTGTATTAGTGTGATCATATGTGTGGAATTTCATGTCAAATGGACATATAAAGATCTGAAAAATTCATCACAATATTAAAAAATCGCCATCTGATCTGATAACGACGACGACTAATCGTGTTTTCAAATCGACTGATCTGATAACGACGACTACAACTCGTGTTTTCAATTCGACTGACCTGATAACGACGACGATTAATCGTGTTTTCAATTCGACTGATCTGATAACGACGATGACTAAACGTGTTTTGAATTTTTGTATAAACCGCCGCCCAAACTGCTTCTCTGACATACAGAATTCTGACATTGTCATTCTAATGACATCTCCAGGAAACAGTTTCCTAAATAAGTCCTTGGGATGAGGATGAAACATTGGAACTCTGTACTTCAGTGCCCATTATTAAAGTTAATAATTTTACCTTTAAACATCACACTTGGATGAATCAGAATTTACATTTTAAAACAACATTTACAGCAAACAGCATTTATAGCTTACTGCCCCAAATTAACTTCACCTGCACAGCGTCTACAAACAGTTTCTTCTGCCACTCTGGACTGGGCCTCTGTTGTGTTGGCACCAAGATGTGACATACTCACTACCAGGGGGTGCTGTACTAGCATGAAGTCTCTGGATCCTGAATGTTGAATCGTTTGAACAACTTATTACTATGAAATCTTCTGACAAGTTTTTATCTCTAGCTTCTTAATTGTAAAAATAAAAAATAAGAAAATAAAGGATTTTTCAAAGAGCAATTATTATGATAGTAAGGTGATTATAAATGAATTCCATGTATTATCCTCTAATAAATAAAGCTTATGAACAATATACAGGGTATTGAAAACTTTTCTTTCTTTGTTCCAGTGTCATCCTTCATCCCCCCCCCCCCTAAAAAAAAGGGGGGGGGGATATGCTGAGAAAATGCTATCAGTTCATCCATTTTATTACACCACAAATAATGAATTCTGTCATCAAGGACTTAATAATCATATTATTTTATGCCTTGAACAATTTGCTCCTAATAATATTGACATTGAGATCTGGCATCCACCATATCTTCCACAGGTGTAACAAAAATGGAGGCACACAAGTTATTTTTAGTGCAATTTCTATAATTTTCAGAAGCTGTGATGTGACTCTATCATGGGAGAAGTCTTTCCTTCAATAATTGTTTTCAATTTCATATGAGTTAAATGTACAAATCAAATATTATCACATAAATGTGTAATTTGTAAAGAATAACATATTTTGAGATTCTAGTTATAAAGTAACTTAATTTAATATGTAGTTGGTATCTTTAAATAATGAAAATAGTTTTTCTCTTTTTATCAAATGATATTTATTAGACACAATGACCTAAATCTTTTCAGACAAGATAAAATATAAATTTATATCGACTGTATGAAAACAAACTATTTTATTGTGGTCCCTTAAAATCGAATGATGAAAAAACTATTATATTATATTATGGTCCCTTATCTATTAATATAAGATATTTGAAAACTTACTCTCCATTTGTTTGGCAAAGAGTTGACAAAGCATTAGGAACTTTATAAATGAAAAGAATGCATATTTGCCCGTTAGGTATTCTACTGCATGTATATAAACTTATGTGTAAACTTATAATAAATCCAAAGAAACACCCATGGCAAATTAAAGAATATGAAACTAAATATTAGTATATGCCGACTTAAATAACTGTAACATAACTAATTCAAATAAACCATCAAATGAAAATTATCAGACAAAGATTGGTCCCTACTTGTACACACAAATATTTTACCCTCAACACATTAGTTATTGACAACATAATACTGTTATTTGTCCTTTAACCTCATACCAAAACAAAACAAGGCAGCAAAGCTGTCAAATGTACAGACAAAAAGCAGAAAAATAATGCACAAAATAGGATACTGTCAATTCTGATGCAATAATACATAATGCTTAACTGCAAATTCAGCATCAAATACCATTGAAAGTAAAATGTGTAACAAGCATAAGGCTTCATGCCTATGAGAGTTTATACTTTGAAAATGCCAGAATGAGAAAAGGTGAAAATTTCACAAAACTTGTATAAATTTAGTAAAATTAGTAAAAAAACAATCCAATAGAGCTGTTTTTCCAATAAGAGCTGTATGTCAGTCCTAAGAATAATTTTTTAACTTAAAAAAAATAACTGACACTGTTTTCTCTGCATACCATTTATGGTGGCAGTACACAAAGTTGGTTTTTGTCAATTTTGATGCAATATTACAGACGCAAGTGACAAATGTATGTACAAACACATCCGTGTCTGTACATCAAAAGACAAAAATAGAGACATGGGTCATATAGCCATAAGGTAAAATCCATACTACTCAATGCCCGTGGTTGGGATAAGGGTTTTTTACACAGAAAAGTATGATAAATAATATAACAAGTAAATACAATGCTCTGACTTTGGTCCCCCTGGATATTGAGAATTTTATTTTGTGCTGTGATTCATAGGACAACCCTTTTTATGCCATAATTCTCCTATATATACACATATTATGCACTGGGTTTTAGCATGTCCCAAAAAGTAAATATTACACTACTAAAGTTATCAATCATAATAAAACAATTTATATTAAGTAATCAATTGGTAAAAATATGGCTATACTCTCCAATAACAGGTGAATCGAAGTCATACTTTTGGACATTTGACCTGGAAAAAATTTTGATCATATTATTTTGTTATGATGAAGTGCTTTACCCAAACAAAACAGTTTGAATTAACACATGCTACTGGCAATTCATGAAACTTGCCATTTATCATAATTGCTAAAAACCAGTTTAAGTTGCAAACCAACCAGGTCAGAAAAAAACTTTTTCTATCATTCCAAAACCGACAAAACCATACTCAGTTAAGCTTCATGTAGGACAGGTGCCAGAACCACCACACCCATGGGAAAAGATCCACTCTTGGCAAAATTATATCTAGGTGCATGGAGGTTAGATGGTAAAACATTCACATTTTCCAAAAAAAAGAACCCCTCTTTGAAATTACTGGCTACAGGCCTGTTCATGGATGAACCTCATGAGCAATATTCTTGATCAGTCAGCCAACAGTGCTACACAATGACCCAAAGTGCCTACTCATCAACCAACCTATTCCATTTATTTATTAACTTGTATCATATATAAAAATCCTAGGATGAGACCATTAAATGTGATACACCACAAGTCATCATTTAAGTTTTTCAGCAGCATTTGTGACCCTCCATTTGTATGCTTTCCACAAGGTCCCAAGTCAAATAATGTCAAAGGTCAAACCAGGTCAAAGGTCATCTAGAATGCCACCTGCTGCACCATGTTGACATGTAGCTTCAGAATATCCAGACTGCTGATTGGTTGAGATATCCTCATGATTCCCCATGCTGCTCCATTCACAGGCAGAGAGCCAGCATAGGACAGAATGCTAGCATTGGCTCCAGCCAAGGCTCCTGGAAAAGTGATGAGTTGTTAGACATCACTTGTCTTAGAATTACTAAAGGGGCCATTCAGAATAGATGATCCAAGCACTAACTGATCTGCTAACTGATCTGTGGACTAAATATGCCCACCCCCACTGCAAGAGTGATGCAATTAATTCCACAGTGGTCTCACCACCTCCACAACTGCTGTCGCTGCGGGAGCCTAGCAACTAAACCTCGGAGCTGAGATTTAATCTCTTGAATGGTACATGTTGAGGCAGGGAGAACATCTGCAATCAGCGACACCAGTTTTGAAGTGTGGTTGGCCATATTTGGTCAGTGGATCACTTAATGCTTGGCTCATCTATTCTGAATGGCCTCAGAGATAGCGATACCAATATGGTCTTGGATGTATGGAGACAAATGTATAGAAACAAAAGGGTGACAGACTTTATCACTGTGTTAAGTAGGAAAGTTGTAGGTGTATTTAAGAAAAAAATGTTAATAAGTTTTAATTGTCCCCAGAATAGTGTGATACGAAAATGATTCATGTACTAAGAATGTGAAAAAAGACCCTGTATGTGGCTCCACCTACCTGCCACAGCTGGCATCACCTGAGGGTTGGCCTGACTCTTGTACACCAACACATTGCCAGCTAGAGATACGGGAGTTGATACTGAGGCTCCGTTAATCTGAGCCAGCATGGGTGTTCCTGCTGACACGAACCCTCCCACCTGGTGAATAGCTCCACCTTGCTGCTGTACTACCACAGAGACAAGACACTCCAGCTGGGTAGGTACCTGCTCCTCATGGGACGTAGACAACTAAAATATATTGATTTTTTTTAAATTAAATTAAACGATATTAGCTAATAAAGAAGGGACATTTTTGTTTACTGTAATATTTTCAAGTAGAAAGGCATATACATGGAAAAGGAAATTAGGATACCGATTATTTAAGTCATGGTGTGGTGGGGCGTTGGGATTGGAGGAGAAAATGCCTTTGATCAATAAATAAATAAATAAGACCACTCTGAGATCAATCCATTTTGCTGAAAAATTAAAATCTCACCTCAGTATAAATTACATAAACTGTGGTTTATACATTGATACATATTTTTCACTATGGCCTTTATGGAAAGTCAAAAATTTCATATTAATTAATTAAGTTTATCTGAAAACATGAAATAAAAAGTATGTCAAAAACACTCCTCTTATTTGTGGATACTATAATAAAAAAAATTCATGTACATATTGAATGGTTTTACAAAAAAAAATTCTGAATGCAAACGTTGATTTTTCTCTTTAATGTCGGCCAGGCCTCTATAATAAGGCAGGATTTACTGTAGATAGAAAATACTACAGAATTTATTTCATAACTTCTTTTTATAAAAGGAAACTTGAGAAGGATTAAAAGAAAGTCTAAAAGTATAATGAAATATAATCAGACTGGGTTTGTTGATATATTCTGCATACACGTTGTCTAGATATATGTATTCTAGATTTACTATCATAGCAAATTTTATTAGAAATTAAAGAAAAACTACATTAAAAGATATATATATATATATATATATATATATATATATATTAAATAACTTTTTTCAAGACCCCCTTTTCTGTCATTTTCAAACCCAAGACCCCCCCCCCCCCCCAATTTTTGTTTAAAAATGTCCAGGGCTCCCCATCTTCTCCTCCACCCTCTTCCTACTGACTGAAATAATGAGCTGTCCCTAATTATCAAACAATATCTGAAAATTCAATTTTCAATTATTTGTTTCTCTTACACTTCTAAACAATACTGAAATGGTTTTTCTGATTACTACTATTTGGATTAATTGTAAACAGTGTTATAGTGGTAAGCCTTTTTATTTTTGAGGAAGGGGGGGCATTTTCCAATAACTCATTCACTCACTTTCACTCCATTATTTTAACATTTTAAGCTAAAAACAAACAAGGTACTTTTAAGCCCTAAACCAGTGCACTTATCAAATTTCTGAATTATCATTTGGAACAGCTCATTTGTATGTTATAATCAAATTTTTTTTTTTAGAAAATGAACCAATGAATTAATTTTACTCAAATTTGATAAGTAATTACCATACCTGTATGCCCTTTTCCTTGGCCAGGGGAGGAGCATTGATGAGATTGAGGTTATTGTCAGAATACTCTGATAACAGACCCACCAAGACAGCTACACCAAGATAACTACCTGCTTTCTTCATACCAGATCCTGAAATAATAATTTTAAAAATGATTTCATTCAGTGCACATGTCATGCATATATATATATCAAGTGTGGCACCAATAAACACACTTATTTGTAACAAGGCAGCAAAGCTGTCAAATGTACAGACAAAAAACAGGAAATAACAAAATAGGCTACTGTCAATTCTGATGCAAAAGTACATTATGTTAAACTGCAAATTCAACATCAAATTTTAATTATGCTCAACAGGTAATACCAATGTAAGTAAAATGTGTAACAAGCATAAGGTTTCAGTCCCATGGGAGTTCAAGTTCACACTTTGAAAATGTATAACTTCCAGAAAAAGAAGTCAATTAGACTGCTTTTCCAACTCCAGCTGCATTTTAGTCCTGTATTTCTTTTTTGAAAGTTTGGCAATCATAAGTAACATGGTTTTCCCATAATGGTCATCATGGCAGCAGCACCCAAAATTGTGTTTTCTTCTATTTTGATGCAATATTACATAATGGTTAACAGCATAATGACCATCAATTTTAATAATAAAATATTATTATCATTGATATTCAGAAAATGTGACTAGCAAAGGTCTTCAGGCCCATGGAACTTCAAAGTCACAACTTGAAAATGCCAAAATGTAAACAAGACAGCACTGTTCTGAAAAGTTTTTTTCCCATTTTTAACAATTTTTTTAACATAAAACAAAATTAACAGTTTACTGCCATTTTTATATGATCACCTTAAAAAATTGATGAGATGGGAAAAATATCAATAGAACAGTGTTAAATGTCCAATTTCCTCCATTCTGAGATTCTGGACTTAGTGAATGATTGAATCTGACAAACTGCAATGATATAAGTTAATTTCCATTTTTTAAAAACTCTATTATACAATACACTATAACAAGTTTACCATCATTTTTACAAAATCAACTAACAATGTTGTAAAGATGCAGGAAATGTAAAACAAACACTTTTACGTATCTTATTAGTTAAATAATGAGACTGTTAACAAGCCTAAGAATTGAATCTGAGGAAATGTGAAAAAACAGCATAACTTCTAAATAATGGCCCGATTATACTGATTTTCGAACTCAACCTGTCCTTTAGTAAGATTGACCACTCCTGTGAGTTTCATGACAACAGGCCTATCGGTTTTCCTTGAAATGTGTTAACAGTGTTGCATATATGCTGAAAAGTGAAAAGACAGCATAACTTCTACAATAATGGCCCGATCATGCTGATTTTCGAACTTGACCTGCATTTTATGAATGTCCATCAGCTCTGTAAATATAAAGCCAAAAAGTAAAACTGTGGTCTACTTATCATATTAACGCTGAAAAGTGCACGGCGACTGTACATAAAAACGACCAGAACCCTGACGGCAGCAGAGAGGACCCTTTGTTTCAATATGGTGCATCAAACAAAGTCATCAGCATCCATGACAAATGGATTTCAGCCAAGTTGATATTCAACTCACTTTTATATTAGTTGAGGATAGGAACGTTTCAGCTAGGCTACATATGTCCCGACTTTTTGACAGATGTAAAAATCAAAACTCTTTGTTGAGAAATGAACAAATTGAACTGCAAAACATTTAACCCTGATGGTGATATTGTACTTCACAGAATATCATGTATGAAAGAAAAAGTATATGTAGCACATTTATTTCTTTGGAACTTTTTCTTCATGCCTTTCTTTAAGATAAGAGGAGCTATGGAGAGATATGGATATGGAGAGATAACAATATTTATGTATTAATTAAACAACTTTTGCTATGATACTTATTCCATAAATTTTATTTATTATCAGACCACATTGGTATTATGTAATCATATCTAGTCAATATTTGTACATTTAATTTGCTTTTATTTGGGAGCAAATTTGTATCATTTACTATGTACATGGAGGTACGTGTATTTCTGCTACAGATGCATGCTTTAAATCTGGTAAGTAGAAAAACATCCTGTTAACATTGCACAACAATTTGAAGCCACAGTTTCATGCATACTGATTCCACTTAGGTTTAAACTATATACAATGTAAATATTGTGCATGATAAAGATACTTGATTTGGAACTAAAGATATGTCAGGTTGTTTGTTATGTTTCTCTGTGCATGTAAAGTGGAACAGTTGGTCAGATCTGGAGTCATGGGGCCTTAAAGTTAATTCTTTGATGACAACTTGCTGAAATTAACTCAACTTATTTATTAAAGAGAAAGCCAAGTTAGATGTTTCACAATGTTATCATCTGCTTATGATTTAATGTTGACTTTATTATGGCTGCAATATTGATCAATTTCTTTATGGCTTCACCTTATTAACCAAAATTCTACAGTTCTGTTCTCTCTCCAGACTATATTCTTGTATATTCTATTTAGATGAATTGTTTTATTGTCTCGAGATCCCTACATCTTCATTAGCAACTTCACAAAATATAAATTAAACTTTATAATTCTTCTCCCTAATGCTTATCCATCACAAGATTGCACATAGACTAGCTGCTTCTCTGTCCTCTCTGGATAATTTTTATAGCTTCTCAAATGCACTATGACCATCACAAGACTCATAGTTTCTATTCTGTTCTCTCTAGTTCACGTTCTTCTGGTCTTACTAAGACTTGTCTTATAATTCCTCAGTAAGTCACCACTTACATTCTGGCTATTCCACTACTAGTATGTTATTTTCTATTAGTCTACACTGCATTCTGTACTCACCATATGTTATAACTTGCACCTGGGTATTGCTGTTCACCTCCCCTGCCAGAGATGCTGCCAATCTCCCCAGGGCTTCCCCCAGGGTAACCCAGGGTTGAGTTGCTGGGCTGAGAGCATTGCTTAAGGCTTGAGCATTTAACTGGAAGAGTGAGACGCGTAACTTAAGGACTGATAATAAAAATATTAGTCTTCACTGAACCAAAAAAAAAAAACGGTTTTGCACACCCTTGGCAATAAAATTAAATTGTTGCTTCAGATGGACCTGCACGTATGCTATATGAACTGTGTGAATTGCTATCAATTTCCAAGACCTTGTTTCAACCAGAAACTTATTAGTTTTTCATTATTGACATATTTTTTACATATACTGTAACATGTTTTGATGTCCACATTTACAGCAGTTACAGCTTACCGCCCCAAATAAACTCTTCCCCTGCATAGCATCTACGAACTGCTGCGCTATTTCTTCCGCTACTCTGGACTGAGCTTCTGTTGTGTTGGCGCCAAGATGTGGCGTACTCACCACCAGGGGGTGCTGTACCAGTGTGAAATCTTTTGGTGGCTCCTGAATGTTGAATTGGTTGAATATTTTAGTACCACGAAAAAATACAAAAAGCTATCAAAATCTATAGTTTGTTAGTATATTGTGAAAATGTATTTACTGCTATATAAGCAATTTTGGTTTTCAAAGAGCAACATTTAGTAAATTGATTATTACTACATTTTAGGTAATTCTCTAATAAATGGCACTTATGTGCAATATATTGAAGACTTTTTTCTTTGTTCAAATGTTATTCAAACTCAAATATAGTAAATAAAAATCAAGTACAACAGCTATCAGTTTAACCATCTTGCTACAGCATAGTAATAACACTGTAACAATAATAAAACTCAATCCAATTAATAAATTCTGACATAAAACACTCAATATTTGTATTATTGTATGCCTTTAACAATTTGCTCTAAAAAAATTGATACTGAGAACCTGGTGATCATTTCTCCTTCTCCTTCTCCAAGACAATGCCTTTTCATTGTACTTCCTTGAACATTTCCCCTAATAAGTCATAATAATAAGTCATAATAAGTCATAATAAGTCAGTACTTGTGATTTTCACCAACCTGTATAAACACATCAAGAGCTGCCCCGCCACATTTCCCAGCGTTCAGTGCTTCCAGCAATGCCTCCTCGTCTACAATTCCACCCCTGGCAACGTTAATTATCTTGACTCCTTTCTTGCACTTAGAAAATACTTCAGCATTTATCATATCTATAAAAAAAGAAAACAAAAGTTAGTATAAAAATTAAATCTAGTAGGGGAGATGTCTTTTTATGTGCTGGTATAAAAGACCAGCTATCTGGACTTATTTTGACAAAATAAAAGTTTTAAAAAATCAACTTGACATTGCACTATAATTTTCATTTGGGAAACTGATAATCTGAGCATCACTGGTGTGCTTAAAAAATCTAAAAATTTGCAAACAAAGTTATTCAAATTACACTTACTTTTTGTTTTTGGTATAAGGGGAGTATGCACAGTAATGTAATCAGCCAAGGGCCACAGCTCTTCTAGAGACATCCACTCCACCCCAAACTCTGCCACCACATCAGCTGGAATGATAGGGTCAAAACCTATCGTCTGCAAAATGAAAGAAAAATTAAGAATCACATTAAAAAACGATGAACATCATTGTTGTTATATTTATAACCAACATGTACACAATTAACTTCTGTAAGAAAAAATGTAACAGCTGATGATGCTTTCTCCAATTTCCTTAGAGTGAAATCTCCTACTTCTCTCAATACAATATAATAATAATAATAATAATAATAATAATAATAATAATAATCATTTGAAAAATATGTTTCCCCACAGATTACATTTTGACAAAATGTGAAATTTAAATAAAATAATTTAAATTATTCAAAATACACCATTATCTTTAACTAGCAAAAAACAACAAGAACAATCATTCCATAAGTAAAAAAAAGGGATATCAGCAACTGCATGTTAATCTTACCCTCATTCCAAAAGACTGCATCCTAGTGGCAACCTCCTTTCCAATTCTGCCTAAGCCCACAATGGCGAGGGTCTTGCCAAAAATTTCTGACCCCATAAATTTCTTCCTGTCCCAGCGCCCTGCTCTCAGAGAGTCGTTGGCTTGCGGAACTTGCCTGAAATAAGGTTGATCAGTTGAACTTAATAAGTTCCTTTTTATTCCATATATCTAATATCTATTCTATATCATGTTACTCTGAAAAATGGATATGGACCTGATTTTATTTATTTAAAGTTGCAAACAAAATCATACAATTTTGGAATTAAACACTCATATAAGGGCAGGGTAAATAATAACTTTAAAAAACTCTACTCTTGAGGGGCATGTATTTTTGTAAGCAATAGTTTGTAATATGCCTTTTTTCATGTTTTTAGGATAAGGAATCCACCTCTGTTATGTTAGCAATGTAAATATGAATGCCTTTACTACATTTCAAATAGAGTTTGGTTACACCAGTTAAAATGTTTTTTTTTTTTTTTTTGGAGATTTACCCTACACTACAGTTATATAAAAAAAAATCTTTCTTGAAAACAATATTTATTAAATCAATTTCATTCCTTTTTGGTGAATCAAATCTTTTATGTTAAGAGTTAAGTACTCACAGAGTATATCACACATGCAATGACAGCAGTACAAACACAATCACACATGCTCACAATCAAATACACACAAACACAGTGACACACACATATATACACATGTATACAAGCATGCACGCGCGCACACACACACACACAGGCATTATCTACCTGCTAAGGGCACAGACCATGGTACATGTTAGCTCTGCTGCACTCAGTGTATTACCCCCTGGCGTGCTGAAATACAGTGAAATATCAAAATCATTATTAATTAAATGCACCTAGTTGGGCAAATAGACAAGTGCTTAGACTACTTTATTCATATAGCTGAGTATGTAATTGAAACAGTTCTCACAGAATAAGATGTGCATTTTGTAGCAATATAACAAGATTATTATTAGTATTTTGGAACACTCCAAAGTTAATGTTTTTCTGTCAAAATAATAATAATAATAATAATAATAATAATAATAATAATAATAATATCATACAGCCTGATACAGGCCATGATTGCAATTTCCATTTAAAAAATTAGGCAATATAGGCCACACATATATCTTATATACTTACTTCATCACAATAATCCCCTTCTTGGTGGCAGCATCACAGTCAATATTATCCACCCCTGTGCCAGCGCGGCCGATAATCTTCAGCTTGCTGGCTGCAGCAATGACATCAGCAGTAACTTTTGTGGCTGACCGAACGATAAGACCATCATATTTCTAGAAATATAAGGGTGTAACATAGAGGCTGTGAAGTTGGCCACTAGTCCTATGCCCATGGCCAGTAATTTCTCTATTCAGACTAATAGATTTTTCAGAATGTGTGAATTTAGTTGTTTGACATGGCCATTAGATTTTTTATACAAGTTTTCAAAAGCACTTTTGATTTGTTAAAAAAAAATTTTAACATATTTGATTCTGAATAGTAATGAAAAAATAATTGAAAAAATCATGGTCTTGTTATATTACGTATAATATCGCAATAGGTAAATTCAATTTTTTTCAATTTTATTCCGAATTCCTGATTTTCTGCTCCAGACCAGTACAGGTAGATTTTAGGAAAATAGAGGTGCAAATGGCCATGCAGTAATAAGGGACTGTAAACTGTGTCAATGGCAGATTGTGGAAGGAGAGGGGAGAGAGGTTGAAGGGAGAGTTTACATAGCAGACATCATGATGGTCTTCATGCACTGCCCCCCCCCCCCCCTCACCCAACCTCAGTTTAAAAAAAAAGGAATCAATACATGTATAATTAGTCTCCTTCTGTATCAACTTTTTAATGTGTTTATATATATGCAGGAGCATTATGCAAAAAACAATTAATTAATCCACATACCCACATACCTCCCCCTCCCCCCCCAAATGCAACCCCTCTCTTTCGAGCAAAATTTAGATGCAAGTATATATATTACGATTTAATATAGCTAAGGGTAATATAAATTATATATTACACTGTATCATTATTCATAAATTTGACATACATCACAAATATAAAAAGTTTTAAATATCACTTGTCTCAGCTTCTCATAACTGATATATGGTCCCCCCCCCCTCATCCCCTGCAAGTAGTGATCTTCCCCATAGCTTGACTTTAATTTTACTTAATTTTAATTTTCAATAAATAGGACCTGTAATGTTCTTAAAATGTATTAACTACTCCACCATTGCACCCTAAATATTCTGTTCTTACATGTGACTTAATTTATACTACCCCCCCCCCCCTCCCCCAATGCATGTCTGCCTTAATTTAATCAGTTAAATAAAAATTCCTACATAAACACTATGTACACGGGGAACATTGCATCAGCCACTCAGCTGCATTCTGTACAGGATTTGAATTTTATTTCAATTAAAGACCAGTTTAACTTCTGTGTTCAAGATATCAAGATTTTATTTCCTCAAAATGGCATTGAAAAAAAAAAAACGTCTTCCCATAAAATATTGATATGCCTAGGCAAAACAGTAATGATGTTTATTTACAGTACAGCTATATTATGATCATTGCTTTTACATTTCAAAGTATATGTAGAACTGGAGCAACTCATTTCGTCAACTCATCCTTATATTACATTTAAACAACTCATGCACAAATTTTCCAACGACATGTCCACGAAGTCCTCCCTGACATTTATCCACTGTCAGCTGTAACTGTTTACCAAGATAACAAACTAGGTCGGAAAACTACCCTAAGGAAGTCCCTCTTCAATATAAGCGCAAGATAAACCTAACACAATATGAAGTTTGTGATAATTATTAATTTTCAAAAAGCCCTTGAATTGCGCTAGAAAGAATGCAACGCAGTGATTTTCACCGGCCGGCAATACTTGATCACGTGGCGGTCGAGACGCAAAGTAAACAAAACTACTCACCGGGATTTCTTGAATGAGTTGCTCTTTTGTTAATTTAGTGTCCTTTACGACGTCAACCTCGTTTGCTTGAAGTATCTGGACGCATTTGGGATCAACCTCATCACTAATAAGCACTTTTTTAAGCGTAAGAGCCATTGTACTGTTCTAGTGAAGGAGAAAACCACTTTACTGGTTACGAGCTGATGAAATGTGCAAGGGAAGAGCCCATAGGGGTATTATATCCTCAAACTAGGTCACTTGCGGTGAAGGTCACGAGTACACGCACCCAATGCATGGATGGAAGAAAATACACCTGAACAGAGGGGTGACATAAGAGACTGAATAAAGGGGGGGGGGGGGGGGAGTGAGAAAGAGTGAGTGAGGGAGAGAGAGCGAGCGAGAAAGAGTGTGTGAGAGAGACAAAGTAAGAGAGAGATAATAACACTTGCACAAATTTTCATCCTACTGTACAATTAACAATTTATACATAAGAAAAATTAGATTATTGAAGAGTTTCTTAAAGAATACTTAGCACAGACTTTAACGTTTCCAAGCTCTCTTGGAACTCACCGCACTACGTCTGCCAGAAATGACAGAAGCATGCTGATAAAAGTGACGAGTTTTCAGGGGCCCTGAAACTTTGGGTGGGTACAGACAAACAATATGTGTAAACAGCGGTCATTAAAATGAAGATCCATAAAAATAAAGCACAATGCTTGCCTCAAACCAAAAGCGCTCAAAATGCCACGAAAACATTTACATGGAAAAAATTATAGCGGTATTGATCATGCATTCGCTTTATTGATTTTTTTGTAATAAATATTTTAACAACAAGAAGACATCAAAAATGAAAAAATCACTAATGGTTTTTGTAAGTTTCTTTTTTTTTTTTAATTCTGGCTGCTTACACTGGCAAGTAAATTTCTAGTCTGTGTGTTACAGTTGTTACTGCATCACCAACAGACGAGCAAAATATCACACAGAGTCACTGATAGACTAGATAATTAATTAATTAATTTGGAGGTTTAACCCACAATGAGTATAAGAAAACTGTCTGTCCCCACAAAAAATCATGAAAAAAAAATCAACTTTTTAACAATTTATATAATTGTAGCACCAAATACACTAGTAAATGATGATATTAAATAAATAATTATTGATTGCACTTAAGTTACAGTACCAGTAAATTTGAAGACCAATAAATACTAAAAAACTAAACCCTGAAATGGTAATGAAGCCAATGCCTTGCTTCCCTATAGATTTGAAGTCAAGTGTAATAAGTCTACTAGTACATCAACATAAGATAAATGTCTTAAACATATTCTACGCTGATTAACTTTTCATTGAAAACATTCCCTAAATTGATCTGATATGAAAACTGACAAAAGCCCTTGACTTCACTAGACTCCACATGTAAAGCAGTAAGGTGTTTATCACAATTATGTTTACTAAGCATTCACAATATCACAGACTATGTAGGACTTCTTCTATATGGAGAGCATTGTCCCATGGGTGTATGCTTGCCTCTAAGGGCATCGGCACATCTTCTTGTCCATTAGACTCCTTAATTGCTTCAATCTTTTTCAACAATCTGAATCCACGCCTGGGAAAAATTAGGTCATCCTGGCCTAATTTTAAACAGGCACAGAGATCATTGCTTCCGTCGCCAATATAGGCAATCTTCTGGTACTGAATACCATTTGATTTCTGCTTAGCAATATGTGTTTCCAGAATGTGTCCCTTGCAGAGGTTGATTGTGCTGAGGTCGCACCAGTCTTGAGTGTGGTAATTATTAATCCTGAGGCAGCCATTGCAGTCAAACTCTGCCGGATTCGTGTAGACTTCATCCACGTACTGTTTCAGGTCACTGGCCTCAAGAATGGTATCGATGAAAATGGAATTAGAATCCGATATGATGATAACTTCAAATCTGTCACTGGTGCCCAGGTATTTGATCAGCTCTGTCATACCCTGGGTGAACTCTATCTCATGCATGCATTTGTGAATTTGGGCTGCTAGGACTCCTTGCTTATGCAAGTCCTCAAAGATGGCGCCCATGTAGCGCGTCCAGTTTTTGTTGCTGTACATGCTCTTGGTGTCTTCCGGGACTTCTCCATTGGGCAGCAGCTTTGTCACATGTGTGTCACTGTTGTCGTCGATGATTGTGTGATCAAAATCAAGGGAGACTAGAATTTTTTTCTCCGTCATGACCTGAAACATTGTAGTACTGTTAGTGTAAATGAATTGCAAGTGATCATTAATAAATACATCTTTAGAAAATCCTCAGCAGTTTTAAGTTTTAAGTGTTTTAAGAAAATATATATATTGGTGCAAACAGTATCAACATTTTGTAAAAAAAAAAAAAATAAATAAATTTTTCAACGATATGTCCATGGTATCATTAAAATTTATTTATTTAATTTGCCTGACTGAGTTTTTACTCATTTTTATTCATTAAGAAATAAAATGAAACTTGGCGAGTCACAAGAATGAGACCGATTTCATAAATATTTGCTGTCAAAATCGAAATTGAGAACTATATATATCAATATAAATAATTGGAATATTATTTCAAACCATTTCTAGTCTATGATATCAACTTTCGACGTTGTGTATTCGTTATGTGTGCAGCATAGACTAGCAATCTGCCGGCTGTTGAGCGTAAAATTACTAAAATTGCCCAACCGAGATTTATCAATATCTGAATATATCAAAGATAATGCATACTGCATGCATATCTGCTTACCTAATTCCTCCAGAATTATTACAATCTGATGTGGGACAAATGGCCAGATTTCCACATTTTCTGCAAGAAAAATGTCAAAATATCAAATATTCTTATGACCTTGACATTGGTTCTCTTATTTATTTCTAGAAAAGAGGGCGCTAAGACACAACTCTTCAAAATCATATAAAATTTTAGCGCCACCTATCAAAAATACGCAGCTTGTGACGTCAGAGTGTTGTAGTGACAAGAGTTTGCTTGGCAACCATTGAAGTGGGTTATGTGGTAGATGAGGGCTGATTGCAACGGAATTACACAGTTAAATACATTAACATACATTAACTAGAAAAATAGAATAAACAAATCAATTAGTAATTGTCTTTGGTACTAAGCGGCTAAAATGGCAGCGACAGTATTGCATGGAAGAAGAAAAGGACAAGCAAGAGGTGAGTACCACAAGGCCTCAGTCTCATAATGTCATCTCATACACTAGTAATACCTCGAACATATACACACTGTACGTGTAATTTGTGATGTACTGTAATAAGTTATAGTACTTGTATGTAATGTGTTATGTTGTAGTGTGGGTCTGGCGGACTTTGATCTAATGATACAGTTTTAACAATAGTAAACTGTCATAAAATTATTGAGTTTTAGACGTTATGAGTGTACCAGTGTCTATGGAACAGTGGAAGTTTATCAAATATACTGTACATGTACTACCTAGTGCTAACGTACAATATGTGCCACAGTTTTCGGCCCTACATGATGTGATGGAAACTGCGAATGCTATTCTAGAATGTGGCACCACTTACAAAAATACAGAGTAACATGTATAGTAAAACACGGTACGTGTCGCTGGGAAAAAAGGACTACAATTATCAAACTGTTGATGAACAGATGCAAAACCTTTAACTGCTAATTATATACCTCAATTTGCAAAAGATTATTATTATTATTATTATTATTATTATTATGAGTGAAATTATTATTTTACCCTTCAGCGGACTCTGCTCCTGGTAGTTTGCAGCAGCCCATGATGACACTGCCTGATGGCACTGACCTACGACAGGTCACTGTCCTCACTCAGGGAGACTGGGGTAGGATTAACATGCAATTAAACAGAGGCCAAATTGAGGCTGAGGAGAGGAGAAGGCGGAGAGAGGAGAAAGAAGCTGTGAAGAAGATGTCCAAGGACAAAGTAAAAAACTGGACAAACACAATTGCTGTAAGTTGAAGCTCTTTTCTTTCAGGAAAAATATGCTATTTGTATAAGAATTTGTGAAATATCTTTGATGTTAAAGCCTCAATTATAAAATGAAGGAGTTTTTTAATGCCCAATTATCCTTAACTTAAATATAAGAGAATAAAACATGTAGTTATATATTTTTGTCATAAATTATTTTTGTAAAAAATGTCATGGTATATTTAAGACATTGCCATTCGGTGTACATGCATTCTTATTTATTTTATCTAACAGGGTCACAGACAGAAGAGACTTGAGGCAAGGAAAATAAGAGAAGAAAAGGAAGAGGCAGAGAGAAAACAGGTTGATCTGGAAGAAGCTCAATTTCAGGCTCAGAAGAGAAAAGAAGCTATTGAAAAGGCAAAGACCCTACAATATTACCAGACAGACAGGGTGAAAGGATTCCATGTAAGAGCAGCAATGTTTACCAACATTATACATACAATTTAATTTTCAATGAAGTGAAATGGGAATCTGTCTAAAGTTTAAAAATAAAATAAAACAATGCCATATATTTTAAATATCAAAATGCTTGAATAAAATCTTGAATTAAAAATCAGTACTAATATGTTTAGAAAATGCATAAAGCAATATAAGGTTAAGTAGGTAGGGATGTCAGCTATTTTTATGCATTAATTCATTTTCAAAGGCCCATTTAACTTGAGTAGAGTTGGTTTTCAAGATAAACTGTGAAATAGATTTCAGAGCAGTACTTGTTATTTGAAGATACACTTGAGTGCCTTTATTTGTAAGCCCAGTAAATTACAATAGTTCCATTTTCTGTCCTCAGAGTGCGCTGATGTTCACAGAAGTCCTGAAAGAAAGAGAGGCCCAACTTGAGTTAAAACGGCTGAAGGAGAAGGCATACGAGGGCAAAGACAACGATTGGCTGGACAAACAGAGAAAAGACTATGAAGATGGTATCCGTGACGACCAGAGGAAAGCGCTTCAGAGACTGCAAGAAAGAGAGGAGGTGGCAGAGTTTCAGAAAGCACAGTGAGTTCTTATTGACAGTTTTATAATGGTGTCTGGTCAGGATTGCTGTGCTGTGTATTTATCTGGTAATACATATAACATGTATATATAAAAAACTACTTTTTGTCAGGAAAATGCCCACTCTGCATCAAAATTAAAAAAAAATAATAATAATTGAATATGTTTAGAAAATGCATAAAGCAATAAGGAATTACTAGTAGGTAGGGGTGTCCACTGTTTGTATACACTAATTTAAATTCAAAGCCCCATTTTAGTTGAGCAAAGTTGGCTTTCAAGATAAACAAAAACAAAATTTAAAAAAAGAAAGAAAACCCACAATTGAAATTGCTGACTGCATGCCAAAGGCAAGCATTTCATATCCAAGCTGGCTGAGGTGTCATTGTATCTCTTGAGCATCTTTTGTTTCTTTTCCAGAATACGAGAGCATATAAAGGACCGCCTAATCACCATGGAGGATGACAAGAAGGAGGGCGAGGACCTGAAGAAGCTGGCAATCCAGTACCACCTGGAGAAAAAACGCCTGGAGGACATCAGGAGAGATGAACAGAAGCAGAACATGCAGCAGAATCTGAAGAGGATAGAGGACGTGAAGAAAATGAGGGAAATACAACAGGAGATTGAAGAGGTAGGTGGTGAAGACAAAGTGAATGATTTAATTTGAATTTTTGGTGTTCTGCTCTCTCTCTACCCCCCCCCCCCCCCCCCCTTTCCTCCGCTCTCTCAAATTGGAAATACAGGTAGAAGAAACCTTTTAGGCTAAAAGATATAAGAATAATATCATCATCTTCTCCCCCCTCTTATTTAACACAGATGCACACATACACACACACACACACACACACACGTGATAAAAAATACTTGTAGAATTAACCTTGTTTTCATTGATGATTATATATAGACCAGGCAAAACTGCCAAATCCTAAAAAATGTGTTTGTACTATGCTTTTAATGTTAGTCTTCATGAAATTGACCACTTTTTAAAAATTAATAGAAATAAATTAACACACACACACACACACACACAAGAATGGTAGATGTAGTTCTCTGCTCCGGTGCTGTTTACATATTTCATGTAAATTTTTCAATTCAGGAAGAAGATGAGGAATGCCGAATCTTTGCTGCTGCTAAGAGGAAAATGATGAAGCTGCGAGTTGAAAAAGAAAAGCTTCTCCATAAGTAAGATAATTTAATAATTTATTTACTTTACAAATGTTATGAAAAAATGTACATTTGCTGTGATAAACCTTCTTTATTTATATAATTGGCCTCTTTACACTTTTAAAAACAGTCCCAAGAAGCAAAATGAAGAAATAACGGGAATTTGAAGTTTTAATTTTTTCAAAAAAAAACATACCTAATTACCGTATATTAATGGAAAAAAATAATGCATTTACATTAGCATCATAACAACTCAAAATGATTGTTCATGCCAACCACGTATTAGCTGATATATTATCCACATGTTCTTTGTAAGGCCATTGACAAGGCATGGGACCTTATAAATATTACTACACAGTCTGTTTATTGGATAAACAAGAAAACCAACCATGCAGATATGCATAATCATATTTCAAATCAATTTTTCCTCTCAGTGAGAAGCAAGAGAGACTGGAGAAGATTCGGGACCGTCTGGCAGCCCAGATGAAACAAAAGGTTGATGATGAGGATCAGAGGATTCGTAAAGCCACTGAAGAGAGAGAGGCCAAGATTGCCAAGGAGGATGCTGATAAGGACGCCAAGAATAGGAGGATGCTTTCCGAGATGGCTGAACACAGATACCAGCAGGTTTGTGGATGTATTTATATTGTTCATGAAATATAGCAACACTAATTATTTCCTGAAGTTAATAGCAGTCACATTATTGGCCCCTAATAGACTATTGATTATTATTATTTTGTTTATGTATAATTGCCAGTATTATTTCATTTGTTATATTCTGGGTTATGAAAATGTAGAGTGTGACTTAGATTTTTTTTAATAGCTTAGTGAAATGAAACTGATTTATGTCCATAAGCTTTTGTCATTTTTAAATTCATCAGTTAAAATACTGAGTTTGAAGCCTTAAGTAAATTTTAACAGTCATTCTGGAGTTATCTTAGAGACCTGATAAATAATTGGAAAAAATAAATATAAAAGAACAGACTCATAACAATATATTTTGATTGTTATTTGTTTATTTATTATTAACAGCATTATTTTATTTGGAGTTCCTTCCGATATAACGTGAATTATTAGAGAAAAAAACTGACCCTAAACAATGTTACAAACTGTGTTTTAGATGAGAGAGAAAGAAGAAAAGGAGGCTGCAGAGAGAGCCAGGGAGATGGAAATGCTCCAGATCCGCAAGGAGGCAGACAAATTGTTCCAGAGAAACGAGGAAATGAAACACAGCAGAAAGTTTGATGAAAATAAACACCTAGCAGACTTCCATCTCATGCAAGCTGTAAGTTAAACTTGACATTTATATATATATATATATAGATAGATTTATTTTTAGATTTTAAGTTTGAGTTGATTAAGTCTTAATCTTTTTTGTATATATATTTTATTTATTATATGAATATTTAACAGTCTGGAAATATTTTTACAAAAATGACAAAAAATATCCATATAGTGAAATTAAATAGACTACGCATAAATAGTAAGCAGTGACAGTTGTTGAAAAAATATGCAGTTTTCGATTCAAAACAATATTCATTAATTACCTGCAGTACCCTTGACATCAAATCAAACAGTTTCCTGATTTGAAATAAATAACACCATGCACTAAAATTTCATAATCTCACACTTCTAGGGCCAGCGCAAACTTAAAGAAGACGAGGTGAAGGTGGAGCAGCTCCAGCAAGACGCCAAAAACATGGAGCTGCTGAAGCTGGAGGAGGACCAGTTCCAGGAGTACGCCGGTAAGGTGATCGACCACTGTCTCCAGGGGGGACGCAACGTGTACCCTCTCCGCAAGGCGGCCAGGCCAGGCGCCGGCGGGGGACTGGGGCCCATCTTCGAGGGGAAGGGCGGCATCCGCCCCAGTTACATGGCGATGGATCACAGCGGTGTCCAGCTGCCCAACTACCAACGAGGGACGACCGAGGAAGTGAAGAAGAATATATACGGGGATGGACGGACCAACAAGAGACTCGGTTTCGTGTGGCGATAAACACTTGACACGATTTTGTTGCCTTTTTTGGAAAATGTATTTTCTGCCATTTGGAGTCTAGGGGTTTAAGGGACTTGATTGAGAATTTAAGGAGAAAACACTCCAGTATTTTATTTATACCAGTTTTATTGCATTGCGGCATCTCTGAAGGCAAATATCTCAATTCATCAATGTCGCATAGCTGAGTTAAATATCAGTATGTTACTGACCCATATATAAACGCACTGTCATGTGAGTAAACTAACATTAGCATAATGGTCATTGTTCCTTGCGTGGTTTCCGTTGAAATTCTGAGTCGGCTGCTTCTTTGCCCATATTGGCCCAGTCTGTGGAAAGTTTGACAAAAATGTTTCGAAAAGAGTGGTTGTAAACCTATGTCTTGCAAATACTGCTTTTTCGTTTGTCAAGTAAAAACTGACTTTGTATATCTTTGTACATTCCAAGTCTTGGGTCAGAATTTGCCAAAACTGATGTCAGTACACACAGTGAGTGACGATGTTGGCTGAAATGCCAGTGCTGCCAATAAAATTTATTAAAACATGTAAATATTGCACGTGTAAATTTACAGCCTGTACATATTGTGTAAGAGTAAATAAAGTATGAATGGCATTAAATTTTTTGTCACCTGTTTAAGTTACAACGGTAAAATGGTTAATAATTTAAAATAATTTTAAATGTTATGATATTCAGAGGTTTTGCTGTATAACAGAAAAAACTGAATAGCTAAAGAAAATGGAACGAATGTTAGTAAAAAGAACAAAAACAATCTCCTTGACTGATAAAATTCAATTAAAATGTTTTGCATTGTCATTTATTTATTTATTTATTTATTTATGCCGAATCTCGTCCGTCTTCATTGTGTTCCACCAACTCCAGACTGTAACGTTTTGTTACGGCGTAACTTGGCTCGTCAATAATGAATTCTTGTAACACCGTGTTGCCTATCATCAGCTTTTCCATCACGCCCGGTCCATTGGCGATCCCCTCTCTGTGAACGAACGGCACGACGTTCTCCAGTTCCTTGCACGGAATCTGTATTGCGTATTGTCTATGCAGTTGTTTTAGGCATCCTGTACTGTCATAAAACAACTTAAGATAGGCAAAAGAATCGCGAGGGGCGTTGAGAAAGATGTTACCAAACGGACGCCTATGAAGAGGAAACGGGACTCTTTTTTCGAATGTCCTGTAAAGTTTACTGGAGCTGGGTACTGTGTTTCCGCTTAAATTCCGAGGAATATCCCAAATGTGTGTTTGGTTTTCCGCGTACAGGAATATGTCGACTGCTGGCCATTTCCACTCGTCCACCGTGATATTTGACCACTTGTAAAATACCTTCAGTAACCCCGGGTAGCGGGTGTGGAGCGGGGTATGAACAACATAGTCTGGTGCATGTTTTGAAAATGCCTCCGTCAGTTTTGCCTTACTGCGAATGCTGCAATGAATGCCGGCATCAACATCCCATGGAATCATACCATGGTGTCTGTATGACCCGAGCAAGGTGCCCGCAGACATGAAATAGGTGATATTGTTCTCCCTGCATACCCTGTCTATGGTACCTAGTATATTTGTAAAGATTTCTTTATCTTCAGCCGTGAGTTCCGATTGGAAAAAGGACAAAAGCACACCGGGGTTGTAATGTCTCCCTGCTCCGCCGGGTTTCAGCGGGTACGACGGGAGGGTAGGGAATGGTCTGATTGCCCCTGGGTTGAGAACGGTGTCTGTGTCGTGAGAATAATGATGCTTTCCTATTTGGGATGTCCTTGGCAAAGATTTATCTTCGGATCCCAATTGGCGGGCATTGGGTGGCAATGAAGCTCCTTTTTTCAGCTTCGTTGGGATTTTATCAGGAACACTGTCTTTACACACTGGCGATCTGGCGCCTATAATCTTCAAAACCGTCATCACGATCAGCATCGAACATCCAACAATCAAAATGGATGAGAACTGCCTAAAAACGCGTCTGCAGCGTGGTGACGCCATCTGTGTGACAACAGGGAGTCTGAAAAAAGATTTACAGACGTTTTTTTTTAACATGATCATACTGTCGTAGCTTTTAAAATGCCATGAAGGTGAAGGTAAATCACATGCGCAGACAACCAAAATGTGCTCAACTAGGATACGACTCAGGCAGCTCATTCCTCTTCTTATTAATAAGATAATTAATTAACGAACTAAATCAATTATCATTACCTTTAATTACCTCTGAATTCACTGATTAATTTACCACATTCTCATTATTGATTAATTAACTAGTTGATTGATTAATTCATTAGTCACCACCAAAATATAGTCCATTTTTGACCATTCCTTGGCAGTTCATCAAAATCTCTCCATATCGTTTTTAATTAAGTTACTTACAGACGACCAAACTTTATCTATAAACTAATTCATTAATAAACGGGACGTCGCTAAAATCACCAAAATCTTATCATTTGTTACTTGCTTCCCACCCAAAAGTTTTTTAACATTATAAGCAAAATACAACTTTTCTATTTTGTTGTTAAAAGACAAACTGTCAAAAGTAAAAAGTATACAGTGAAGTTCGGTTCTTATACACTACACTCCATTATACACATTTCAGTGAGGTTTCAGGTAGAGGCCTGGGCCCCGTATCTCGAAAGCATCGCGCATTGCGGCCGTGCGCAAGCGTCTCGATTCCATAACTCGCCCATACTCGTCCCATTATAATACATTGTAGCCTCTATTTGATATAGCGATTTGCAATACGCGATGCTTTCGAGATATGGGGCCCTGGTCATTTTTGGTCAAGATACACACTTGTTGCCTCACCGGCTGCCGTTAGATGCGCTCAAAGCTATATATGAATCAATCATGGGTCTTTATAGAGGTAGCTTCTTCAATTACTTCTATTATTCCTTAATGGAGCAAACGTCATTAAAAGGCAGGTACTAGATCATACTGGTTTTCAAAAGGTACCTGACCTTTTAAAAGACAAAGCCACCCTGTAAATATGGAATGACATTAAAACGGTTGGCTTCTTATGGCGCAAAGATCAGCATATCAATGAATTTTGAGAAAAAAATTGATGATTGTTCTTAAATAGATCCTCTAAATCAAATAAAGCTACTCAGTCAATTTATAGTAAAACGGACATACACTTTGGCAGTTGATTTGTTGGCGACAGCATCGAAACGGGCAGACTAAGTAATCAGACTATTGTACATACGCAAACGGTGTCTGAAAGTTCACCAGGCCAATTTATGTTAAAGCCATGTATATTATAAGTAACGGACATTTAGTGTTGCTATTAAGCCAAATAATGGACAGCACAGCATCATTATCCTGCTTGCCAGGAAAGTTAATTGAGGTTAAACGCTACAAATAATTATTATTATATCGGTCATGTTCGGGGCCTATCTAATTTACTCGTGAAGTTGATTAATGTAGTACGTAGTGGTCTAGTTCGTGAAAATAAGACTTCTGTCTAATATGCATATTGACATATTTTGACACTTCTTCACAAATCGCTTTTCATGTGCATGGATATGCAGTGATCGTATGGTTCTCAATAACACATTTGAATAGTTTCTGTTGGAATTTCTATTCATGACCGACCACACTGTAGGAAATTACTATACAGCAAAGGAACGAAAATTCTGTGCGCCGAATGTTTTGATAGGCAGTCAGCGGTATACATGTAGCTCCCTGTGATTGACTTGTACGAAATTGCTCTTTCTGGAACAATCGGATTGGAAATATAGGGCAAGATGGCAAATTGTAAAATTTTATCTTTGTTTGACAAGCTCCACTTCCAAATCTCTTCTGTCTTATCGACCGACTCACTACACGACCTCTTTCTAATAAATTGTACATCTCCAATTTAAGTATAATATAAACTCTAGCGTTAATAGCACACGTATTAGTGAATTAAGAAAGTAAGAAAAGCACCAATACTTATTATAACTGCTTTAGTTTGTTAAAATACTATCGTATGAAAATATGACCTTACCCAGACAAACGCAAGGGGTTCGTTAGACTGACAAACAAGTTTTTCAACATGTTTAAAGCAATTGCACAAAGGACGCGGTGGAGGTTGGTCACTGCAAGGTTGCTCAAGCGAAACAGAAAAGAGGCACAAGCATAGCTGTGGTCGCATAAAGGAGGCGAAAATGCTGTATTGTGAATGCTCAATGATCGGCCAGTGGTCTGCACATAAAGGATAATTTATTATACCTCCAAAAGGAATTTTTCAACAGAGGCAATGTGGTCTCATACAAGCCTCCAGTATTGCTTATTTTTTCTAAATTCTTGAACCGACTCATTTCAAAAGTAATTATAGATAGAACAAATATACTGTCGTTTTTCAAGGTGCAATTCTTGCTGATAATCCCACCAAAAAAATGCGCTTTTTGATGAAAAGACATGAAGTATGACGTGCATGGCGCCATGCCGGTTTAGGTATTGATTCAATTCAAGTTTAATCTGTGGAGTAGCTGGTGAGAAATAGAGATCAATGGTCAATTATTCTAAACTATACCGTTTTAATATGCAAAAGGTAATTTGTCGGGCCCAGGAGAGACTGAATTCGTTTTTCGCGCCTTCCTGATTCCGGGCCAGGTGGTAGTCGTGACGGACTGACATGCGACATTTGGGAATCGAACTCGTGACTTTCCGTTGTCATGGTCCATGATGGCCTTGAACGTTTTTTTTTTTGCGGGCGTGCACGCTACCAACTGCGCCGTAACAGACCCGCTCACCTACCTTGAGTACGAGTTACTTCTTATAGTAATGAAACGCAAATTTTAGAAATCATTACATGAAAAAATAATTCTCCACTGAACAGTCTGGAAGTCGAGCCCAAGAACAAGTGCCTATCTATGTCCATGCCAATGGAATTACCACGGAGCAACGGAGGCTTCGTTGGCAGACGTTGGATCAAGCAGTACATTTCCTTACGTACCGACGTAAACATGTTTTTTATTCCGCGCAAAGCCAGTGCCCGAAACTTGGTCTTAAATTCATCTACGTTGAATACATGATGTACACGAGGCCTTGATTGAGAAGCCAACACGTAACATTCCCGGACAGATTACTTTTTTACTGCGACTTTGTTTTATGCTGAGTATTAGTTTGACTTCACCTATGACGTTACAGAGCACAAAGGAATCAAATGCCGTCCACGTCGGGGCGGTTTTGGTTTATGCAAACCCCTAGGAAAAGAAAATCATTAAAAAACGTGCAAATGTGTAAAAGCTGGTGAGATTTCCATTCAAGCTATTGTGACGATGCAAATTTTGGAGAAAACATATTGGGCAAGTTATTCCGCAGAGAAGACACGCTGTTGAAAGCGTTTTACTGGTGGTGTGACGTGGTGCTATGCCGGAAAGCTAAGAATCAATACAAGTTTGGTCACTTTTATTAATAAGCCTGCGCGGGACGGTCCTAGCCAGAGAGTTCAGTTGCTTTTATTTTCATTTTGATTTACACTGAGATTACGTTAGTCTTCACCTGTGACATTACAGAGCACTGCGAGAGCCAAAACTTCACACCTTGGCGGTTGAAGTTTTGAGCAGTCTTTGCCAGTTCATAAGTGGACTGTGGAGTTGCCCCGGGTACTGTATGACTGGGTTCCCACAGATTTAGATCGATCCATCTGGATCGACCAAACTCCCTTGGGGTTAATGCTTAAAGATACATACAAAGTCAATTTTTTGTCACATTGTTTAATTTTACCCGAAAATGATGTTTGAACAGATTTTTCTGCTGGCTAAGCTGTATGTCAATGGGGCAGGAAAGTAGGTCACGGAAGTAGGTTAAATTTACAACCATAAATTTAAAGAAAGGAGCAGTCTAAAGGTCTTTTATGGCTGATCGAGTGATCTATTCAGTTTATCCCTTGGCATGCCAAATTTATTTGAGTCATATAAGAATCTAGTAGAAGTGGTTTACATGTGTTGCTGGGAATCCACAATCCACCGATGCTCGGTTCGTATGTACCTTTAATTGCTGTCGGCTTCCGGGAGCCTAGCCCGCACAAAAGTTAATTACCCCCTTGCAGCTTTTAGTAGGCGGGACAGACATTTAAGCCGGTTAAGCTGACAGCAATCTGTGGGAATGGTCTCTGTGCGAGTAAATCCCCAGTTATGGAATAGAGACGCTTGCGCTCGGTCGGAATTCGCAATGCTTTCGAGTTACGGAGCTCTGGAGTTTCGTCTCTTATGTTCCATGACCCTACACACACTGGACAATAGAAGTGTTACCCCTACTGAGCCATTCGTTGGGGGGAGATAAATGACTGTGGAATGATATGCTCCTGGTATCATTTTATTAACATCAAAATTCACAAAAGAAACGGTTCTGACTGAACAAGTCAGCTGTATCGATATTCTAACATTGCTTATATTCCGCCTCTTCAGGTTAATAACCTTAAAGGACAATAGTCTTATTAAAGTCCATTTCTCGAATTCTGAAGATCCAGCACTTAATCTATACACTACAGTTATGTTTTAATCGATCCCCGCCATTTAAAAATTATAAAAACAATTTATAAGTAGACAAAAAGCGTTTAAGTAAACCTCACCTCAATATGCATAAATGAAGCAACAGATCTGGGTCACGTGGTACTGTGACGACAATGAGGATAAAGGTCTATGAGACTCAACTGAGCTGCATGGCGCAAACAGACAGAAGTTTAGGAAAGTTATGTTGAACGGAGTTCAGCAATTTTCATTATGCCTTAGTGTGTTGCCGTGGGATTCACCAAAATTAAAGCAATCGTTGACAATCTTTTCTTTGTCTGTGACGGTCTTCCTTGACTTACTAACTAACTACGGTGACAATAGTTGCGATGCTCGAGATCATGGTCACCTCAGGTGGTTTAGATCATATCAAAAGCTGATAGTCTTTCAGATTAACTGCCATCAGTTGGCAAACTTACTGATTGCTGATGCACTGTAGTTGACCAAGAGCTCGTTTACAATAGAACCTGTTAATTATGCACCTCTGCACTTCCCAACCTAGGTAATAACAGGTATCAAAATCGTCTGATGAGCCGTAGGGCTCAAATTTTTAATAAATTGAAAAATCAAAATCGTCTTGGTGGACTTTCATATTTTTCAATATATCTTTATCGTTCAATATATCTATACCGTTAAATGTCAATATTTAAACAATTGAATTCAAACACCGTCGCAAACATTAATAAAAGTAATTGCTCTCAGGGTATCTTGAAGCATGCGTATGCCCAGGCATTACTTCCGTGGAAGAAAACGTGTTGAGGAAAAACAGGAAAAAGAGCGGTATATTAAAGAAAAAAATGGTAACTTCTGTTATAAAATGGTTCGTAATCCTAATTCGTTTATGCTTTGAGTATTTGTTTCTGGAGGTTATTTAATCTCAAATATTAAATAATTTAAAAGATTTATCATTTTATAACTTGAAAAGCAAGTTCTGCGTCTGTACGCAAAACTTTTTGCAAATTTGTAAGCTTTATCAAACCCAAAAACATGTAGCAGATCAAGGTAAAAGAGCATTGTTTGCTATTAGTAACATGGAAAATCATTACTTGAATGTTTACTAAATGTGTAGTTTTACGTACGTTAGTGTAAAAATTTAAAAATTCCAAGCACGTACAGCAAAATGTAGACTAACGCAAAATATCAAGGACAGCACATGTACCACATAAAGTAGCTTAATTTCCATTTATAATAAAATCGTCATTTAAGTTAAAAATATTCTGGCGATTTAATAAATATTCTTATTTACCCAGAACGGTATATTAATTTTAAAGGAGGCTATCTGAAATATAGTTTTATTAACTGTTTGTGAAAATTGCCCATGTCACCCTGTTAATTTGGAGGTCTAAGCTGGATCAAGCCCGTGTTAATATTCCTATGAAGCAGTGCAGGAAAAATTCGTTCGTTTGTTTCTCTAGCTCCTCAATAAACCTGGTGTTCAGATTTTATCTAGTACCCCCTGGTCTACGGGAGCCGCTCTTTGAACTAACGCACAGGTAGATTTTCACATGAGATAAATACTGCCAGCGAGAGTGCAAGACAAAGGCTACTGTAACAGGAGAACTGAATGTCATTTAACCCTCTAATTAAGAAGTAAAGGATGTTCCAGTTAGATGGATGATCAAGCTGGACTTGGCAACAGGCATTGTTTACCTCAGTTTAATAAAAGTATGCAAGACGGGGTGTCAGCGTAATAAAATAAATTGAATTTCACAAAGAACATGGAGTTCATATTGAATAATCAACAGTGCCCTTAAGTCATTCAAATCACGGCTTCACGAGTATTCAGACCCCTCGGGTAAGAGATTTGAATAAGTATAGCCTTTTAACAGAAGCCAGAAAAGTCATCTTACAGGTAGACAATGCAGCTGAGTTTGACAGCTCCGCCGGTGGCTCGATTGTCGTTATCGGACCACGTGACCATGTAGCTCATTAACTCGCAGGCCAAGCAGAAAGGACGTTTTTTTAGAGTCCAAAATTTACAAAATGAGCTTTTACTTCGTGTATTTAGATAAAGATATCGTTAGTTGGGCATGTTTTCTGAAGAATATGTTCCACACAGGCCATTCTGACGTCATGACCATTGTTCTTTAAATACTCTGATTTAGGGGGTGTCACTTCTATTGTCCACTGTGTGCCAATTTCAGTGTACTTTCTGTCTCTCCGGTGTGACCATTGTCACATTCACAGTCCTCATCTCCTTGGCGCTTAATATGATAGATCGCACCACTGATATATTTTTTCCGTCTGCCTTGTCTTTATGGTGACATAGGATCTGCCTTAGTATTATGTGCGGTCAGAAACAAACATTCACTTTGTGTTTGGCATAGATGCGCTTTATGGCCCGGTTGCACCAAGGGGACGTAAAATTGCTCGGATAGGATTGCCGTAAGCCGCAACACCTTATTACTATTATTCATAATTAGACTTATACCATACAGTTTATCAAATTAACTATTCAGGGCTCAAAAGTTGAGTGCACCATGACTTATATATACTGTAGTAGTGTTTTGCTTTCAACCTATATCATAGTTTTTTATCTCTTTAATTTGTTTTGTTTTGTTTCTGATATATGCACAAACATCGGTGACGTATAGGCCCATGACGCCGGGCGAATCGTACAGTATGTCTATATCACAAGTCACGATAATAGATAAATACTATGGAGGCCATTTTGAAACCTTTTCCAGAGGCAGCTATTTTTTACAGCACCAAAGAAGCAACAATTGTGGCATTTTTCCACAACATTAGCATCAAGACTGTTTGTTCGTCATTAAGCAAAATTTTGGGTTTGAAAACCATGAAAAACAATCAATGATGTACAAACAATCCAGATACGCATCCTAGAACCGATAAAATATATGACAAATTCATAATTTGCATAAACAAAACGTGGAATAAATATTTTACAATAATAGTCAATAATAAATAACTTGTAGTATAAATTTAGCTGAAATAATGAGCAGAAAAACATTGACTCCAATTAATTTTTAGACAATATATCACTTACCAAACTCTCGTTCTTCCTGCAACAGGAATAGCTCAGAGAGGATTGAGGCAGCCTGACCAGGATTACTGACTGCTGGCAGCTGAATGGATACCTGTAGTATTGTCTTGGGTCTTTCGTTCTTTAGGTCACGTTATAATTAACCTTTTTCATCTTTTGCGGAAATACGAAGCGCGCACGACAGGAACCGCGCGCCACAGGGGTCATAGTGGTCCTCTGCTGTTTCCAGCATGGCAATGCTAGGTGTCGATGATGTACAAGGTGCGCATATAAAAAGGTCGTATGAAGCGTGCATTGCTTTCTGTCAAACTAAAAAGGTGGCTGAAGCACAGAAATGCGTAAACTGTAGGCAAGATACAGCTATTTGGACGGAGAATCAAGCAATTAAATATATTTTTTTCTCGGTTTAAATACGCTGCGCTTTACAACTAGACTTCACCTAAGCGTCCGAGCCTTGGCTGCACTTTCAATAGTGATGACGAACTAAAGCTTCGGAGTTCTTTTAAATGCTTCCAATAATAAAGATATGCGAAAGAGACTCGTTATTTTTTTATATATAAAATCAAAATAGCTAGTAGACTCGTACACAGCTTTCAAGAGTGTGGACAGGTGCGCAGGCCTACGTCTTCACAATTTTGTACATGTATATATGCAAGCTGTGGCGATATCACCTCATGTACCGGCAGTGTCAATTCATTACGATTTTTATGTCTTGTTTGATATCTTAAGAGATTTTTAAAGTGATAAAATGAAAAGATTTCCTGCATTGTTTGACTCGTAGCTACTGTGTATACAGGTAAAACTGACACGCAGATCGTTCGTCGGTGAACTGATTAAATCGTTTGGTACCTGATAAGGCATCAGGTGTTACTTGTTTAATTGTTCGGGAAGGCGGGCGGCCACAACTACGACCTTTCCTCTGTAATTAAAACCTTTTAAGTGTTAAATAGGTAAGACAGGAATTCTCGACTCTTTCCCAGACGATAATTAAAGTTTACCGTGTCTTATTCTAGTATATGTACAAAATTTACGACAGGTAAAAAATGTCAGCCTTTCGGTCTGACAAGTATGAACATTTTGTCAAACTGAAACAAAAACAAAATTATAGCAAGAGGCCAAATTATTTGATTTTTAAATGTTTTCATGCGTATTTTGATCGTTTTCAATCACAGACAATTAAATCATTCAAATAAAGTGTTTCCCACACATTTTATACTTTTCAACTATCTAAGACAGTTAAATATACGTAGGCCTACTTTAATACTAAGCATATTTGTATTACTTTACAAATACGTTGTTGGATTATGTTTATTATCCATTTTGTCTTTACCATACATGTATTATGTACGTGTAGCTTACAGAAAGGCTTTTCTGCATTTTTTGTATTTTCCAATTCTCTTGTCATTGAGTTCAGAAATAAATAACTTTTTATTTCGCCGATAACTCGTTCAACAAGAGCCGATGTACTTTCTTCTTCGTATGTCTCTGTTGATCTTGATAATATGAGCCCCGTTTGTACAAATCAGTAACACGTATACGGGACTGAATACATAATAAAAAAAAAAAAATTTTAACGTCTCACGTTAAAAAAAATAGAACCCACCCTGCTAAGGGTTATTAGAGACTAAAACCTGTGATGGGCCTACAACATTTAAAATGATCACTTATCAATAAAACACACACAAAAAGGATATTACATACAAAACTTTTCAAACCTTCTCTTTGTTGTTACACAAAAAGTCGTGAAAGTTCTTGAATTTTTTGTAAGTAGAATCCCCATGTAAAACTTCACGGCTTTTACTTTCTTTTTCCATAATCTCATGCTTGATGTCATTTCTTAATTTTAAGGCCCCGGCCTATTCTTCAATTTTTCTTTCACATCTTTATAATGTTTTTTTTCTTGCATTTTTTACCCCCGAGTTCTATTTGCCGATAGTTCGTTATATCCGTTGTTTAACTAAGCATTTCTGTTTTTTATTAAAGCACCGTTGATCTCCTAATATTATTGTTTTTCTTCATGCCTTCGAAATGTTCAGCGCAAACGCAGTGTCCTGCTTTTGATCCAAACCTGCTATATTTTCCTTTCTTTCTGACATATTTTTCATTCTAACGGGTTTGTTGGGAACTTATTAAACCTCATGTGTCGATCTCGCTTACTGTTATTGTAGTAGCGGGACAAAGAGCACGTAAACCCAGCCATGGTTTTTAGCACCGCTGTAAGTGTTTCGACGTAGCAGGGCTCCCCTACCCACAATGCAGTTTCAATTTCCGGAAAAGATGTAAAAGAACAAAAATAATCTCCTTGTCTGATAAAATACAATTAAAATGTTTTGTATTGCTATTTATTTATTTAGGTCGAATCTCGTCCGTCTTTATAGTGTTCCACCAACTCCAGACTATAACGTTTTGTTACGGCATAACTCGGCTCGTCGATAATGAATTCTTGTAACACCGTGTTGCCTATCATCAGCTTTTCCATCACGCCCGATCCATTGGCGACCACCTCTCTGTAAACGAACGGCACGACGTTCTCCAGTTCCTTGCAGGGAATCTGTATTGCGTATTGTCTATGCAGTTGTTTCTGGCAGTCTGTACTGTCATAATACAACTTTAGATAGGCAAAAGAGTCGCGAGGTGCGTAGAGAAGGATGTTACCAAAAGGACGCCTGTGGAGAGGAAATATGACTTTTTTTCGAATGTCTTGTAAAGTTTACTTGAGCTGGGGTTGAGTGGGCGAGGTACTTTGGTTCCGCTTAAGTTACCAGGAATATCCCAAATATGTGTTTGGTTTTCCGCGTACAGGAATATGTCGACTGCTGGCCATTTCCACTCGTCCACCGTGATATTTGACCACTTGTAATAGACCTTCAGTAACCCCGGGTAGCGGGTGTGGAGCGGGGTATGAACAACATAGTCTGGTGCATGTTTTGAAAATGCCTCCGTCAGTTTCGCCTTACTGCGAATGCTGCAATGAATGTCAGCATCTACATCCCATGGTATCATACCATGGTGTCTGTATGACCCGAGCAAGGTGCCCGCAGACATGAAATAGGTGATAGTGTTCTCCCTGCATACCCTGTCTATGGTACCTAGTATATTTGTAAAGATATCTTTATCTTCAGCCGTGAGTTCCGATTGGAAAAAGGACAAAAGTACACCGGGGTTGTAATGTCTCCCTCCTCCGCCGGGTTTCAGCGAGTAAGACGGGAGTGAAGGAATCGATCCGATCTCCACTGGGTTGAGAGCGGTGTCTGTGTCGTGAGAATAATGATGTTTTCCTATTTGGGCTGTCCTTAGCAAAGATTTATCTTTGGATCACAACTGGCGGGCATTGGGTGGCAATGGTGCCTCTTTTTTCGGCTTCGTTGGGATTTTATCAGGAACACTGTATTTACACATTTGCGGCCTGTCGCCTATTATCTTCAAAACCGTCAACATTAACAGCACCGAACATCCAACAATCAAAAGGGATGAGAACTGTCTAAACACGCATCTGCATTGTGGTGACGCCATCTGTTTGACAGCAGAGACTGAAAAGAAAGATTTAAAGACGTTTTTATCATGGTGATACTGTCGTAGTTTTAAAAATACAATATTGGTAAATTCCAAATAAATCGGCATTGGTTGACAGATGCGCAGACAACCGAAATGAATTCAACTAGGATAGTACTCAGGCAGCATATTCCTCATTATTCTTTTTAAAATAAGATAATTAATGAGATAATCGACTCAATTATCAGCTTTTTTAAAATAAATTCTTAATCCCCCTAATCAATAAACCAAATTTTCATTATCTATCAATTAGCCAACTGATTGATTAATCCATTAAACATCACCAAAATCTAGCCTTCCTCCGTCCTTTCCCGAAAACTTCATCAAAATCCCTCCATAATAATTTCAATGAAATTGCATACAAACAACTAGGCTTTAGCTACTTACTATTTCTTTAAAGAGTGGGACATCACCAAAACCTAACCGTTTATTATTTGTTCTCCTCCCGAATATTTTAGCATTTTCAGAAAAATGCATATTGAACTTTTAAAATATTTTCCTAAAAGGCAAACAATTTAAGGTTAGAGTAAAGTAAAGTTTGGGTTGTACCGCATTCCATTATATACAACATTATGTTAAAATATACATTATAGCACGGTTTACAACGGACGCTTTGTCATTTTTGATCAAGATACAGAGATACACTCAAGATACACTCCCCACTTAGGGGCGTTTCAGCCCCTAAGTGGGGAGTGTTAAGCGGGGGGAGACAGCAGGTAGCGATTATGAAGGACTGGTTTGTCGAACCAAGACCTTCTGCTCCGGCACTGACCACAAGGCCATTCAGTCAAAAATAAACGGAATAAAGATTTTTAAAGATGCGTTAAATAGATTTATTTACAAATATATTTAACGCACATGAATTTCAATCAAAAATTATGGATTTCTGACACTTTTTGAAAATAAACAGCTTACCTGGCAAATACATGGACACAAAACAACAAACATCATTGCAACTATATTTACAAAATAATTTTTTAAAAATAATAAATTCACAGAACCAGATATTATGACATGTAGGCAAAGATAGATGGCAAAACAGTGTAAAGGACGCGGTGGCACCCCTTAGCATGTCCCACGCCCCCTAAGATGTTGTGCGTCTCTTGTGACACCTGTCTTGTGAGACTAGATATTATGTTCAGTTTATAGATAATATTTCTATAGGACATGCAAGGTAGAGCTAAATATAAATTGGATTGGTGGCGGGTAGATTAGGCACTTATGACTTTGCACTTACGGAGTAAGGCAGTGAGAATAAAGCCGTTTGGAAATCTGCGACTCTTGTTGCTTACTCCTTCTCGATTTGTGAATATAAAATCGAACCTTACAACGGTTTAGAAAGTAAAAAAACGAAAACTTTATATCACGGCAACATATATGGTATGTCTAAATGAAGTTAATGTTTTTCACTAATCCCAAGCTCTTTTTGCTTTCCGACCAATAATCATTGCACACTGCTGTCAGCAATCTTTAAATATTTTAAAGATTATTTTATCAACTTTAAAGCACAATTTATTGGTAATATTCTGTTTAGGTAAGTCATCAGTTACTTTAATTAATAAAAACTAAAACAGTGTCTGAAAGTCTAGCAACAAGTTCAACAAATTCATAATGACGGAAATTTAGTGTTGCTATTAAGCCAAATAATGCAGAGCGCAGTATCGTTATCCTGCTTCCCAGGAAATTAAATTGAAGTAAAATGTTGCTAAAAGTTGTTATCATATTGTGGTTATCATGTTTTGTGCCTGTGTAACTAACACGTGGAGTTGGGTTAAAGTAGTACTTAGTGGTCTAGTTCGTGGAAATTAAAGTCTTCTATCTAATATTCATATTGACATATTTCACCTTTTTTCACAATGCAAATCACATTTCAAGTGCATGGATATGAAGTGATCGTAAGTACCTTCACTAACACCTTTAAATAGTTCCTGTTGGCATTTCTATTCACACTGAGCAAATTACCATAAAGCAAAGGAACAAATATTCTGTGCGCTGAATGTTTTTCATAGGCAGCCAGCGGTATACATGTATCTCCCTGTGATTGACTTGTACAAAGTTGCTCTTTCTGGAACAATCGGATTGGACATATAGGGCAAGATGACAAATTGTAAAATCTTATCTTTGTTTGACAAGCTCCACTTCCAAATCTTTTCTGTCTTATCGACCAACTCACTAAACGATGCGATGTATCACATCGGTGTCCAGCTGCCCATCTACCAACGAGGGACGACCGAGGAGGTAAAGAAGAATATATATGGAGATGGACGGACCAACAAGAGATTCGGTTTCGTGTGGCGATAAACACTTTAGATGATTTTGCTGCCTTTTATTTGGAAAATGTATTTTCTGCCAATTGAAGTCTAGGGGGTTTAATGGACTTGATAGAAAATTTAAGGAGAAAACACTCCAGTATTTTATTTATACCAGTTTTATTGTATTGCAGCATCTCTGAAGGCAAATATTACAATTCATCAATGTCGCATAGATGACTTAAATATCAGTATGTTACTGACCCATAATATATAAACACACCGTCATGTATGTAAACTAACATTAGCATAATAGTCATTGTTCCTTGCGTGGTACCCGTTGAAATTCTGAGTCATCCGCTTCTTTGTCCATATTGGCCCAGTCTGTGGAAAGTTTGACAAAATGTTTCGTTAAGAGTGGGTGTAAACCTATGTCTGGCAAATACTGCGTTTTCGTTTGTCAAGCAAAAACTGACTGTGTATATCTTTGTGTATTTCCAAGTCCTGGGTCAGAATTTGCCAAAACTGATGTCAGTACATACAGTGAGTGACTGTGTTGGCTGAAATGCCAGTGCTCCCAATATAACTTATTAAAACATGTTAATATTGCACGTGTAAATCTACAGCCTGTACATATTATGTAAGAGTAAATAAAGTATGAATGAGATTTAAAATTTTGTCATCTATTTAAGCTATAACGTTAAAATGATTACAATTTAAAATAATTTTAAATGTTATGATATTCAGAGGTATTGGTGTATAACAGAAAAAAAACTGAATAGCTAAAGAAAATGGAACGAATGTTAGTAAAAGAACAAAAATAATCTCCTTGACTGATAAAATTCAATTAAAATGTTTCGCATTGTCATTTATTTATTTATTTTTCCCGAATCTCGCCCTTTTTTATTGTGTTCCACCAACTCCAGACTATAACGTTTTGTTACGGCATAACTTGGCTCGTCAATAATGAATTCTTGTAACACTGTGTTGCTTATCATAAGCTTTTCCATCACGCCCGATCCATTGGCGACCCCCTCTCTGTAAACGAACGGCACGACGTTCTCCAGTTCCTTGCAGGGAATCTGTATTGCGTATTGTCTATGCAGTTGTTTCTGGCAGTCTGTACTGTCATAAATCAACTTAAGGTAGGCAAAAGAATCGCGAGGGGCGTTGAGAAATATGTTACCAAACGGACGCCTATGAAGAGGAAACAGGACTCTTTTTTCGAATGTCCTGTAAAGTTTACTTGAGCTGGGTACTGTGTTTCCGCTTAAATTCCGAGGAATATCCCAAATGTGTGTTTGGTTTTCCGCGTACAGGAATATATCGACTGTTGGCCATTTCCACTCGCCCACCATGATATTTGACCTTTTATAATAGACTTTTAGTAACCCCGGGTAGCGGGTATAACGAGGGGTATGAAGAGCATAATCTGGAGCATGTTTTGAAAATGCCTCCGTCAGTTTTACCTTACTACGAATGCTGCAATGAATGTCAGCATCAACATCCCATGGTATTATACCATGGTGTCGGTAAGATCCGAGCAAGGTGCCCGCAGACATGAAATAGGTGATATTGTTCTCCTTGCAAATCTGGTCTATGGTAGCCAGTATATTTGTAAAGACTTCTTTATCGTCATCTGTGAGTTCCGATTTGAAAAAGGACAGAAGTACACCGGGGTTGTAATGTCTCCCTCCTCCGCCGGGTTTCAGCGAGTAAGACGGGAGTGAAGGAAACGGTCCGATTTCCCCTGGGTTGAGAATGATGTCTGTGTGGTGAGAATAATGATGTTTTCCTATTTGGGAAGTCCTTGGCAAAGATTTATCTTTTGATCCCAATTGGCGGGCATTGTGTGGCAATGGTGCTTCTTTTTTCGGCTTCGTTGGGATTTTATCAGGAACGCCTATAAACTTCAAAACCGTCAACATTAACAGCACCGAACATCCAACAATCAAAAGGGATGAGAACTGTCTAAACACGCATCTGCATTGTGGTGACGCCATCTGTTTGACAGCAGAGACTGAAAAGAAAGATTTAAAGACGTTTTTATCATGGTGATACTGTCGTAGTTTTAAAAATACAATATTGGTAAATTCCAAATAAATCGGCCTTGGTTGACAGATGCGCAGACAACCGAAATGAATTCAACTAGGATAGTACTCAGGCAGCATATTCCTCATTATTCTTTCTAAAATAAGATAATTAATGAGATAATCGACTCAATTATCAGCTTTTTTTAAATAAATTTTTAATCCCCTAATTAATTAGCCAAATTTTCATTATCTATCAATTAGCCAACTGATTGATTAATCCATTAAACATCACCAAAATCTAGCCTACCTCCGAACTTTACCGATTAATTCTTCAAAATCCCTCCAGAACAATTTCAATAAAATTGCGTACAGACAACCAGGCTTTAGCTAACTTACTATTTCTTTAAAGAGTGGGACATCACCAAAACCCTAACCGTTTATTATTTGTTCCCCTCCCGAATATTTTAGCATTTTCAGCAAAATGCATATTGAACTTTTAAAATATTTTCCTAAAAGGGAAACAATTTATGGTTAGAGTAAAGTAAAGTTTGGGTTGTACCGCATTCCATTATATACAACATTATGTTAAAGTATTCATTTCAGCACGGTTTACAACGGACGCTTTGTCATTTTTGATCAAGATACAGAGTGGGGGTGGACGTTCTTGCCTCCCTGGGATAATACAGCCCGACTGCTGTATGAAGCGATCTCAGCTATGAAACACTATCTTTCGCTACTGCCAAAACAAGAATTATGCCCGTTTCAGCCCCAAAGTGGGGAGTGTTAAGCGGGGAGTGTTAAGCGGGTTTGTCGAACCAAGACCTTCTGCTCCGGCACTGACCACAAGCCCATTCAGTCAAAAATAAACGGAATAAAGATTTTTAAAGATTTATATACAAATATATTTAATGCACATGAATTTCTAATGGATTTCTGACACTTTTTGAAACTGAACAGCTTACCTGGCAAACACATAGACACAAAACAACAAACATCATTGCAACTATATTTACAAAATAATTTTGTAAAAATAATAAATTCACAGAACCAGATATTATGACATGTAGGCAAAGATAGATGGCAAAACAGTGTAAGGGACGCGGTGGCACCCCTTAGCATGTCTCACGCCCCCTAAGATGTCGCGCGTCTCTTGTGACACCTGTCTCGTGAGACTAGATATTATGTTCAGTTTATAGATAATATTTCTATAGGACATGCAAGGTAGAGCTAAATATAAATTGGATTGATGGTGGGTAGATTAGGCACTTATGGCTTTGCACTTAAGAACCAAGGCAAGTGCATGGATGTGCAGTGATCGTATGGACCTTCACTAACACCTTTGAATAGTTTCTGTTGGAATTTCTATCCACACTGAGAAAATTACCATGAAGCAAAGGAACGAAAATTCTGTGCGCTGAATGTTTTTCATAGGCAGCCAGCGGTATACATGTAGCTCCCTGTAATTGACTTGTACAAAGTTGCTCTTTCTGGAACAATCAGATTGGAAATATAGGGCAAGATGACAAATTGTAAAATTTTATCTTTGTTTGACAAGCTCCACTTCCAAATCTTTTCTGTCTATCGACCAACTCACTACACGACATCTTTCTAATAAACTGTACATCTCCACTTTAAGTATAATATAAATCCTAGCGTTAATGACACGCGTATTAGTGAGTAAAGAAGAAAGGCACCTACAGGCCTACTTATTATAACTGATTCAGTTTGTTAAAATACTATCGTATGAAAAAACCCCATAGTCAGACAAACGAAAGGGATTCGTAAGACTGACAAACAAACATTTGAACATGATTATATTGATTATTATATTTTGATTGTTATTTTATTTTTTTTATTAATACCAGCATTTTTATTCATTACTTTCTATGTTTATAATATGTACAGTATCATGACTCACAATTTCTAGGTAATGCCTTAGTGAAATGAAAATCAATATCTTTTTATGGTACCTTTTGCTTTTTTTTTATCTATCACTTGTAACACTGATTCTGAAGCCGGGAGTAGCTTTTAACAGCCATGCCGGAGTTCCTTCAGATATAACGTGAATTATTTTAGAAAAAAAAACGTACTCTAAACAATGGAACAAACTATGTTTTAGATGAGAGAAAAAGTAGAAAAGGAGGCTGCGGACAGAGCCAGGGAGACGGAAATGCTACAGATCCGCAAGGAGGCAGACAAATTGTTCCAGAGAAATGAGGAGATGAAACACAGCAGAAAGTTTGATGAAAATAAACACCTGGCAGACTTCCATCTCATGGAAGCTGTAAGTTGTGCTTCACATTTTTTTTATGTTAAAGTCGATTGATTCTCAATAGTTAATTTTAATCTATTTTTTTATGTATAATTTACTTTATGAAAATTTAACAGGCTGGAAATATTTTTACAATAATGAAAAAAAAAATCATCCATATTATGAAATAAAATAGATTGTGCAGGTACATAAACAGTTAGCAGTGACAATTCTTGAAAAAAAAAATGATAAAAAACATTTGATATTTTTAACGATCTAATGTCGTCTTCAATTCAAAACCATATTCATAAATTACCTACAACACACTTGACAACAAATAAAACAAATAAAACAGCTAGCATGAACACCTGAGGAAAAAAAACATCATGCACTAAACATTTTATAATCTCACACTTCTAGGGCCAGCGTTAGCTTAAAGAAGGCGAAGTGAAGGTGGAACAGCTCCAGCAAGACGCCAAAAACATGGAGCTGCTAAAGCTGGAGGAGGACCAATTCCAGGAATACGCCGGGAAGGTGATCGACTACTGCCTCCAGGGAGGACGCGACGTGTACCCTCTCCGTAAGGCGGCCCGGCCCGGCGCTGGCGGGGGACTGCGGCCCATCTTCGAGGGGAAGGGCGGCATCCGCCCCAGTTACATGGCGATGGATCACAGCGGTGTTCAGCTGCCCAACTACCAACGAGGGACGACCGAGGAGGTGAAGAAGAATATATATACGGGGATGGACGGACCAACAAGAGAATCGGTTTCGTGTGGCGATAAGCATTTTAGATTATTTTGCTGCCTTTTTGGGAAAATATATTTTCAACCATGTGTGAAAACTAACATTAGCATAATGGTCATTGTTCCTTGCGTGGTTTCCATTGATTTTGTTGCCTTTTTGAAAAATATATTTTCAACCATTTTAAGTCTAGGGGGGCTAAGGGACGTGTTGGGGGTGGTCGGCTCATGCCCTAGTTAGATTCCACTTTACCAAAATAACACGATTCAGAGCTGGGCCTCTGAGGACGTGTATTTTGACAGCGCCCCTTGCATAGTTGAGAGCGACTTCTTGAGTGTGCAAGGCTTCTCGCCTTTATTGTGAGGAAAGATCGTCTCTGATAGGAAGGTAGGTGTCTCACCTACATAGTATGAGATTTATAGATACCGATCTACATAGGGTGCCCTGAAAAGGGCATTTCGTGATTGGCACGATCGAAGCGTCTCGCCTTTCGAAGGAGAGGGGAGGGTGGAACGGTTGCAGAAAGCGCTTTTCGGTCAACAAGTGACCTTCATCAGCTGCAGAGTCCGATTAAAAGAAAGGAAAAATTTAGGGACGTAGGGGCTGGTAAGCAAAGGTCTCTCGCCTTTGTTTAGTAAGTTTTCATCAATGGTGTCTCGCCATTGTGAATGATACGAGCCATCTCGGCTTTTAAGTATCATGCTTTGTTTAGTGAGTTTTCATCAATGGTGTCTTGCCATTGTGAATGATACGAGCCATCTCGGCTTTATAGCATCATGCTTGATCACAAGTGTCTCGCTTGTGTCAAGGTGGACGGTATGAGTGGAGCGTGTGAATGGCTCAAGAGTCGGAGGTCGACTCGATGTTGGGGGTGGTCGGCTCATGCCCTAGTTAGACTTGATTGAGAATTTATGGAGAAAACACTTTTATTTATACCAGTTTTATTTTATTGCGGCATCTTTGAATGCAAATATTACAAATCATCAATGTCACATAGCTGACTTAAATATCAGTATATTACTGACCCATATATAAACGCACTGCCATGTATGTAAACTAACATTAGCATAATGGTCATTGTTCCTAGCGTGGTTTTCATTGAAATTCTGAGTCAGCCGCTTCTTTGTCCATATTGGCCCAGTCTGTGGAAAGTTTGACAAAATGTTTCGTAAAGAGTGGGTGTAAACCTATGTCTGGCTAATACTGCGTTTTCGTTTGTCAAGCAAAAACTGACTTTGTATATCTTTGTGCATTTCCAAATCTTGGGTCAGACTTTGTTAAAACGGACCTGCAGAGTAGGATTTAAGGTGTCAATACATACAGTGGGTGACTGTGTTGGCGTAAATGCCAGTGCTGCCAATAAAACTTGTAAATTAACAGTATGTACATATTATGTAAGAGTAAATAAAGCATGAATGGGATGTTTGTCATCTGTTGAAGTTATAACGATAAAAATGATTAAAATTTAAAATAAATTTTAATGATATAATATTAAGAGGTATTTCTGCTTAATGGAAAAACTGCATAGCTTACGAAAATGGAACGAATGTAAGTAAAAAAAACAAAAATAATCTCCTTGACTGATAAAATTCAATTAAAATGTTTTGCATTGTTATTTATTTATTTTTGCCGAATCTCGCCCTTTTTTTATTGTGTTCCACCAACTCCAGACTGTAACGTTTTGTTACAGCATAACTCGGCTCGTCAATAATGAATTCTTGTAACACCGTGTTACCCATCATCAGCTTTTCCTTCACGCCCGGTCCATCGTCGACCCCCTCTCTGAAAACGAACGGCACGACGTTCTCCAGTTCCTTGCAGGGAATCTGTATTGCATATTGTCTATGTAGTTGTTTTTGACAGTCTGTGCTATCATAAACCAACTTAAGATAGGCAAACGAATCGCGAGGGGCGTTGAGAAATATGTTACCAAACGGACGCCTATGAAGAGGAAACAGAACTCTTTTTTCGAATGTCCTGTAAAGTTTGCTCGGGTCGGCTTTGATTGGGCGAGGTACTTTGGTTCCGCTCAAATTACCAGGAATATCCCAAAAGTGTGTTTGGTTCTCCGCGTACAGGAATATGTCGACTGTTGGCCATTTCCATTCGTCCACTTTGATATTTGACCACTTGTAGTAGATCTTCAGTAACCCGGGGTAGCGGGTATAAAGAGGGGTATGAAGAACATAATCTGGAGCATGTTTGGAAAATGCCTCCGTCAGTTTTGCCTTATCGTGGATGCTGCAATGAATATCGGCATCAATATCCCATGGTATTATACCATGGTGTCGGTAAGATCCGAGCAAGGTGCCCGCAGCCATGAAATAGGTTATATTGTTCTCCCTGCAAATTCGGTCTATGGTAGCCAATATATTTATAAAGACTTCTTTATCTTCATCCGTGAGTTCCGACTTGAAAAAGGACAAAAGTACACCGGGGTTGTAATGTCTCCCTGCTCCGCCGGGTTTCAGCGGGTAAGACGGGAGGGTAGGGAATGGTCTGATTGCCCCTGCGTTGAGAACGGTGTCTGTGTTGTGAGAATAATGGTGTTTTCCTATTTGGGATGTCCTTTGCAAAGATTTATCTTTGGATCCCAATTTGCGGGCACTGGGTGGAAATGGTGCTTTTTTTTCCGGCTGCGTTGAGATTTTATCAGCAATACTGTATTTAGCAATTTGCGGTCTGTCGCCTATTAGCTTTAAAACCGTCAACGTTACCAGCACCAAACATCCAACAATCAAAAGGGATGAGAAGTGTCTAAACACGCATCTGCAGTGTGGTGACGTCATCTGTTTGACAGCAGAGACTGAAAAGAAAGATTTTAAGGCATTTTTATAGTAGTCATACTGTCGTAGCTTTAAAAACACGATGTTGGTAAATTCCAAATAAATCGGCTTTAGCTGACAGGTACGCCATCTGTATATTCCAGAGCAGTTGAAGGGATAATTTTTCTGCTAGTACATAGAGTTCCGTATTTGGTAACGTACAATAATGTTTAACCAAATTTGTATCAAAGTACGACAGTTACGTGTAACACCTCTGTGAATCGTGTGTGCACTGCTTGCCCTTTACATGGATCTTTGCGTTTGATGCATGCTCAAGTAATATTTTCATCTGTTGTTACATAAATTGTTTATTTTACATCTTTATAAACATAAGTAATTAGAGTGTTAAACTACAACCTGTATAATTCACATACAATACATTATATTTTAAAAATAACACATGAGTGCCAGAACATTGTATTTGATACGTATCATAGATAGATCATTTTATACAATATATGCTATGCTTTTATTTAACATGGTTCCTCTGGATAGTACTGACAAGTCCTTTTGAAAAAAATGCATATCATCCATGAACAAAGCAAATAGCTATATCAGGACCTACTATAAAATAAAGTCCAATCGTGTTTATAGTATGAAAAGTACGAGTAGTGTTTTATTTGATCTTTCATAAATTGATTTTTATTCAACTCTATCAATTCATAACTAAAATTTACACGCAGGTTGCTTTCATCACCGAATCTATTTGGTACAGTCACTTTTGAAAAACATTGCTGGTAGGTTCTTATACTTACTATCTTCGTATCAGAGTAGAGTGATGAAAGTAGAGCGAAGCCACCGCACATTAAAGGTCAATCAACGCTTGGACTAACAATTTATTGCGACCGCGCTCAGCTTCGATCTAGGGGTAGGCTCTTTTGTTAGCAGAAAGTAAGACACGATTAATACCCGACAGACAGGGCATGGTACTATTGTTAACTGAAACAAAACAGCGCACGGATGACAATGTTATTTCCATGGTTACCGCGCCAGACCGTATGAACAACCCGCAGCTACCCGCAGAGTAAGTAAGGGGATAGTACTCAGGCAGCATATTCCTCATTATTCTTTTTAAAATAAGATAATTAATGAAATAATCGACTCAATTATCAGCTTTTTTAAAATAAATTCTTAACCCCCCTAATCAATAAGCCAAATTTTCATTATCTATCAATTAGCCAACTGATTGATTAATCCATTAAACATCACCAAAATCTAGCCTACTTCCGTCCTTTCCCGAAAACTTCATCAAGTATAGTACTAGTACTGCTAAGTGGAGATATATACATGTACTATTCAGTAGAGATATATACTATTTCTCGCAGCTATTCAAGAAGCATATAAAGAAAGGCTAAATCAGAGAAAAACACAGTTTTGCCTTATCGCCATGATCTAGATCCTTCTAGAAAACATGTATAAAGAAATCATTTTACAGGAAATAATAAAGAACCATTTTTAACAGGACTATGGACTCATGTTGATCAATTTATGTAAAGTTTACCAGACTCTATGTTAAAACCATATCTATTTTACTGATGGGAATTTAGTGTTGTTATTAAGAATAGTAACGGAGAGCCCAGCATCATTTTCCTGCTTGCCTGAATATGAAATTGAAGTTAAATGTTGCGAAAAATCGTTATCATATTGTTGTTATCATGTTTTGTGCCTATCTAATTAACAAGTAAAGTTGGATTAAAGCAAATTTTAGAAATCATAACTAGCATGAAATATTCACACCGAGCAAGTGTCTTACTGTGGCCAAGCCAGCGAATTAACCACGAAGCCAGAGAAGCTTCGTAGGAGGTCTTTGAACCAAACAGAACCTTTCTGCCTAATGGTAACGGCGGAAACGTTTTTCATTCGGCGCAACGTGACAGTGACAGTGCTGCCAATACGTGAGACCCAGTCTCTGTTCACGATTGGGGTTTGGGCAATGATGTAGACTGCCTACGTACCCCCCCCCCCTCCTGTGGGATCTGGTGCCCCAGTTTATCTTGGTGAATGTGTTTACAGACCTTTGATGTGATGGAACTACGTCTCTAAATCATTACTTACACTTTTGCTAATTACAGAAAACAATTAAAGCGGAATCAAATGAGTAAAAGGGACAAAGAGTTATTAAGTTTAATTTAAGTTTCTCCAAAAGTCAACAAGTGTAGAACATGTTTTAGTGTGAGAAAAAGATGGAAAAGGTCAAAGTCAGTAACAGTTAATGTGATTGGTTAATTTCATAACATATTTTAATTTTGATCATCTATTTATCACATGATAACTGAGTTTTGGATAAAGGCCAAGCATGAGTAATCCAAATAATATTTTCGATATCTTTAATTGAAAACAAGTGCCTTAAGGATTACCTAATAAGGAAATGTTGCATGGTGACTTGCAACAAGCGAATGGAAAATATTTTGTAACCACGCAAAGACAATGGAAAAGAAAGCAAGTAAATGCGTGATCAGTACGGAGAAATTGAATATAAATATTTGTGAAGTTGTATGAAGAGAGAGTCGGTGAATAAACTATGACGAAAGCTCCAAACTGCTGTCGTCATACTAACTATAACAGTACTAACTGTGGATCAATCTATCTCCGAGCGGATTCTCGCTAAATCGCAATCGACTTAAGCGGCTTGGATGTCTGTCACGCCTGCTGAAGCTACTAGGGGGTAATTAATTATCGTGTAGCAGCTTCAGTAGGAGTACCAGACATCTAAGCCGCTTAAACGGAAAGCAGTTTAGCAAAAAAAAAAAAAAAAAAAAAAAAAAAAAAAAAAAAAAAAAAAAAAAACTTGGAGATTGATCGATCCTGTTGGACTGTTTTAGGTATGTCTTAGTCGCCGCGGACAAGAGTTGTCGCAACAAAGTAAAGGATTAAATTATATGAATTTAAACATAACCAAAGACAAACAAACATCTAAAGTATAATAAGAATAGTAACTGCAGCCTGCTTTTGATTTTTAGGACGCTTCTGTACATGCACCACCATTAGTATCGAGGCTTGAAATACTCGGGTATTCATATTCAATACTGGTTCAAAGTTTAGCGACTTAGCGTAACATAAAACGATATTGGGAGGTTCCTACATCACGTCAGGCTACAGAGTGCGGCGATGCTTCCAATAACAACAAACAATTTATAAACTGATATTTTTGGTAGATTAATAAAATAATTTTAATTTTCAACTAAAATTGGATGTTACATTTAACAAACTATTTATTGCTTTCAATGTAGAAAAGACAGAAAGGACATTTTAATACAAATCCAACGTCAGATACTAACAGCTGAGCACATGGATGAATACAAGTAATTATAATTTAATATAAAAATAATATGACTTAAAAGTAATGTGCTTATTGCATATCACATTTAGGTAAAATTACATGAACGAATAAATAAACAAATAAACAATAAAGCATCCCATTTGCGAAGTGCTTTTTGCAACTGCCAAAAATTACCCAAATAAATACTGCTGTAAAGCCTAGGTCCCAACTACGTTTTGGACGCACGGTTTTTAGGTTCCTTGCGTCCGGCTAGGACGAAGCTAGGTCGCAGCGAAGAAACCAAGTAAAGCCTGGTATAGGCCCCAACCGAACGTACGGGCTGCTTCGTGTGGTCTACGGCCAAAAAATGGGGAAAACGTGGGAGTTCGTGCGTGAGGAGCACGTCCATCGTGCGACTTTTGGAGGACGCAAACAGCACGTAAAATCTTTTCGACATGATCAACAGCCGCCACGTGCGATCTAGCTACGTCCTAGCCGGACGCAAGGAACCTAAAAAACGTGCGTCCAAACGCAGTTGGGACCTAGGCTTAACTCGGACAAGAACCTGTTTTTGTAACTCCATACTTTATTTAAGCATTAACGTTTTAAAAGCAGCCCGTGACAACAGAAAAATTAAAAAAATATATGGTGGGTTGTTGCTCTGAGTGGTGAATGGCTAAGAGTGCGGTGACAGCAGAGAAATGCCGCAGAAAATGATGCTTGAACATTTAAAAGAGCACTAATTCGAATTAAATTAATCGCTTGTCTAATTGATAAATCGTTAAATGAATAAGGGTGTTTGATTTTCGTCGCATGGAATCGAGCCTTACAAAGTAGTTATGTCTGCGATATTGACACTTCTATAAAACCTTTAAGTCAATTATACAAAAGGTATCTGATTGATTTTAAAAGTGCACATTTCTATCATTTCAATCACGCAATTGATACAACTCATTCTTTTTCACAATCAATAAGGTAACATATTTGCCTAGAATTGATCAAATTTAAAAGACTGCGTAATAACCGTAAATCTATATGTTAAAATAAGCAACTCCCTTCTTTACCACCTATTTAAAACCGCAGAGAATAATAACTACTTCTTACTTTTGACAACATCAGTAACGTCCATCAGTCTTCATTTCCATTTAGAATGCGAACAAAATCTGGATACTTAGACCCCGTTCCCACAGATTTTAGATCGATCAATCCCTGTGGGGAGTCTCACTAGATTACTGTCAGCTTAGCCGGCTTAAGCGTCTGTCACGCCTACTAAAAGCTGTAAGTTTAACTGTCGTGCGCGCTCGGCTGATAGCAATTTAGCGTGAACCCCCAGGGAGTTAGGTCGATCCGGATGGATCGTTCTAAATCTCTGGGAATGCACTCTTAGGAATCAAAATCAGGTGTTACAAACACAACCATTAACAGATTTGGGTGATATATTTTGTCTTCAAAGAAAGTGTTGATATTTCCAGTCCGATTCCAATTTTCATGTAGCGTGGTTTGAAGTTAACGGTGTGCGAAGGTGCCGGAAGAGGGAGTGTGCGTCTCTTGGAACAGGTGCTTGTTATTGTTCATAAATTGTAGCAGAATGCTAGTATAAATCTTTTATCTTGATCACTTTCATATTTTATTAAAACATATTGTTCCCTAGCTACACGATCTGACAACCCTTGCCTCGAATATCCGTATTTAACTTTAGCTAGTCTACCTTTGAGAAAAAAATAGCGATTATGAGTAATGGTTAGCAATTTCAAATTTAAATGCGATGAGTAGATCACATGCCTTGTACTCATATTATAAAACATCTCTGAATTCTAGAACAACAACGCTGAGGTAATATTTTTTCTTTTTTATTTCTTCAAAAACCTTTTGATAAAAACAAATTTTACAGAACTCCACATCTTACAATCTCATTAAATTTTACACTCGGTAAAACAATGAAAGAAATTGAAAGAAATGCTGATAAAACCTGATATACAAGGTAACTCAATACATCTGTGAACCTCAACATGGGTGACGGAAACAATGAACATCTGCATGTAAAACCAGTCAATAGCAAGCAATAGCAAGAAAAAGAATTAAGTCCTATCGTTTTGCATCAACATTATGTCTATGTTTGTAAAATGGAGCACATTAGTACTGTTCAGTTCAATACAACTAATTGATAACTTAGTTTTACTTACAAAAATTACACAACATTCCTAACAGGCTAACATCCATTACAGAACGTAGTAAATAAATAAAACATTTCATTAAATTGTTCACTAACAATCATTGTTTACTTTACCATTCTGAAATAACAAACAAACAATATGTACAGACACATCTGTGTCTGTACATAAAAAAGCAAGAAAAGCATTTCATTTTTTTACGGACAATGATTGTTTTCTTACAATCATTTAAAAAAATGTTACATAAAGTGTGGAGTGTAAAGCGGGGGAGACAACAGGTAGCGATTATGAAGGACTGGTTTGTCGAACCAAGACCTTCTGCTCCGGCACTGACCACAAGGCCATTCAGTCAAAAATAAACGGAATAAAGATTTTTAAAGATTTATATACAAATATATTTAATGCACATGAATTTCAATCAAAAATAATGAATTTCTGACACTTTTTGAAAATAAACAGCTTACCTGGCAAATACATGGACACAAAACAACAAAAATCGTTGCAACTATATTTACAAAATACTTTTGTAAAAATAATAAATTCACAAAACCAGATATTATGACATGTAGGCAAAGATAGATGGCAAAACAGTGTAAGGGACGCGGTGGTACCCCTTAGCATGTCCTACGCCCCCTAAGATGTCGCGCGTCTCTTGTGACACCTGTCCCGTGAGACTAGATATTATGTTCAGTTTATAGATAATAATTCTATAAGACATGCAAGGTAGAGCTAAATATATATTGGATTGATGGTGGGTAGATAAGGCACTTCTGACTTTGCACTTAAGAACTAAGGCAGTGAGAATAAAGCCGTTTGGTAATCCAGGACTCTTGTTGCTTACTCCTTCTCGACTTGTGAATATAAAATCGAACCTTACAACAGTTTAGAAAATAAAAGAAACGAAAAATGTCCATCACGGCAACAGTTATGGTATGTTTAAATGAAGTTATTGTTTTTCACTAATCCCAAGCTCTTTTTGCTTTCCAACAAATTATCATTGCACACTGTTGTCAGCAACCTTTAAATATTTTAAAGATTATTTTATCAACTTTAAACCACAATTAATTGATAATATTCTGTTTGAGTAAGTCATTAGTTACTTTAATTTATATAAGCTAAAACAGTGTCTGAAAGTCTATCAACAAGTTCACCAAGTTCACAATGACGGAAATTTAGTGTTGCTATTAAGCCAAATAATGGAGAGCGCAGTATCGTTATCCTGCTTGCCATGAAATTAAATTGTAGTTAAATGTTGCTAAAAGTTGTTATCATATTGTTGTTTTCATGTGCTGTACCTGTGTAACTAACACGTAGAGTTGGGTTAAAGTAGTACTTAGTGGTCTAGTTCGTGGAAATTAAAGTCTTCTATCTAATATGCATATTGACATATTTCACCTTTTTTCACAATGCAAGTCACATTTCAAGTGCATGGATATGCAGTGATCGTATGGACCTTCACTAACACTTTTAAATAGTTCCTGTTGGAATTTTTATTCGCACTGAGCAAATTACCATAAAGCAAAGGAACGAAAATTCTGTGCGCCGAATGTTTTTGATAGGCAGTCAGCGGTATACCGTATACATGTAGCTCCCTGTGATTGACTTGTACCAAGTTGCTCTTTCTGGAACAATCGGATTGGAAATACCGGGCAAGATGACAAATTGTAAAATTTTATCTTTGTTTGACAAGCTCCACTTCCAAATCTTTTCTGTCTTATCGACCAACTCACTACACGATGCGATGTATCACATCGGTGTCCAGCTGCCCATCTACCAACGAGGGACGACCAAGGAGGTGAAGAAGAATATATACGGAGATGGACGGACCAACAAGAGACTCGGTTTCGCGTGGAGATAAACACTTTGGATGATTTTGCTGTCATTTTTGGAAAATGTATTTTCTGCCAATTGGAGTCTAGGGGGGTGGGGGTGGGGGGGGGGTTTAATGGACTTGATAGAAAATTTAAGGAGAAAACACTCCAGTATTTTATTTAAACCATTTTATTGTATTGCAGCATCTCTGAAGGCAAATATACAATTCGTCAATGTCGCATAGCTGACTTAAATATCAGTATGTTACTGACCCGTATATAAACGCACTGTCATGTGTGTAAACTAACATTAGCATAATGGTCATTGTTTCTTGCGTGGTTTCCGTTGAAATTCTGAGTCGGCAGCTTCTTTGTCCATATTGGCCCAGTCTGTGGAAAGTTTGACAACATGTTTCGTAAAGAATGGACGTTAACCTATGTTTGGCAAATACTGCATTTTCGTTTGTCAAGCAAAAACGGCTGTGTATATCTTTGTGCATTTCTATATTCTGGGTCAGACTTCGATAAAACAGACTGGCAGAGTACGATTTAAGGTGTCGATACATACAGTGCAGTAAGTAACGGTGTTGTCTGAAATGCCAGTGCTGCCAATAAAACTTATTAAAACATGTAAATATTGCACATAAAAATTTACAGCCTGTACATATTATGTAAGAGTAAATAAAGTATGAATGGAATTTAAATTTGTGTCACCTGTTTGAGTTACAATGGTAAAATGATTACAATTTAAACTAATTTTAAATGTGATATTTAGAGGTATTGGTGTATAGCAGTAAAAAACTAAATAGTTAAAGAAAATGGAACAAATGTTAGTAAAAGAACAAAAATAATCTCCTTGACTGATAAAATACAATTAAAATGTTTTGTATTGCTATTTATTTATTTAGGCCGAATCTCGTCCGTCTTCATTGTGTTCCACCAACTCCAGACTATAACGTTTTGTTACGGCATAACTTGGCTCGTCAATAATGAATTCTTGTAACAACTTGTCGCCTATCATCAGCTTTTCCATCACGCCCGGTCCATTGGCGACCCCCTCTCTGTAAACGAACGGCACGACGTTCTCCAGTTCCTTGCAGGGAATCTGTATTGCGTATTGTCTATGCAGTTGTTTAAGGCACTCTGTACTACCATAATACAAATTCAGATAGGCAAAAGAGTCTCGAGGTGCGTAGAGAAGGATGTTACCAAAAGGACGCCTGTGGAGAGGAAATATGACTTTTTTTTCGAATGTCTTGTAAAGTTTACTCGAGCTGGGGTTGAGTGGGCGAGGTACTTCGGTTCCGCTTAGGTTACCAGGAATATCCCAAATATGTGTTTCGTTTTCCGCGTACAGGAATATGTCGACTGCTGGCCATTTCCACTCGTCCACCGTGATATTTGACCGCTTGTAATAGACCTTCAGTAACCCCGGGTAGCGGGTGTGGAGCGGGGTATGAACAACATAGTCTGGAGCATGTTTTGAAAATGCCTCCGTCAGTTTCGCCTTACCGTGGACGCTGCAATGAATGTCAGCATCAACATCCCATGGTATCATACCATGGTGTCTGTATGACCCGAGCAAGGTGCCCGCAGACATGAAATAGGTGATATTGTTCTCCCTGCATACCCTGTCTATGGTACCTAGTATATTTGTAAAGATTTCTTTATCTTCAGCCGTGAGTTCCGATTGGAAAAATGACAAAAGTACACCGGGGTTGTAATGTCTCCCTGCTCCGCCGGGTTTCAGCGGGTAAGACGGGAGGGTAGGGAATGGTCTGATTGCCCCTGGGTCGAGAACGGTGTCTGTGTCGTGAGAATAATGATGCTTTCCTATTTGGGCTGTCCTTAGCAAAGATTTATCTTCGGATCCCAATTGGCGGGCATTGGGTGGCAATGGTGCCTCTTTTTTCGGCTTTGTTGGGATTTTATCAGGAACACTGTATTTACACATTTGCGGCCTGTCGCCTATTATCTTCAAAACCGTCAACATTAACAGCACCGAACATCCAACAATCAAAACGGATGAGAACTGTCTAAAGCCGCATCTGCATTGTGGTGACGCCATCTGTTTGGCAGCAGAGACTGAAAAAAATTAAGACAATTTTTATCATGGTCATACTATCCTAGTTTTAAAAATACGATGTTGGTGAATTCCAAATAAAGCAGCTTAGTTGACTGATGCGCAGACAACCGAAATGAATTCAACAAGGATAGCACTCAGGCAGCATATTCCTCATTATTCTTTTTAAAATATGGTAATTAATGTGCTAATCGACTAAATTGGCTAATTCTCATTATTAACTGATTGATTAATTCATTAAATTATCACCAAATCTGATGATACTTCGATTTTTCTCCCGTCTATCCCAGATAACAGGAAAACACATGACATTTTCCAATCTGACATTTCATATCTTGAAGCATGGTCAGTGAAGTGGAAACAATTTATTAAACCAAAAAAAAAAAAAAAAAAAAAAAAGTGCAATGAAGTGATTTTACTACGAAAATAGAAAATGTAGAAAAGTACTGTCCACTTATTCTATGCAACACGGCTATAACACAAAACAAATACCATAAACACCTTGGGTTTATTCTTGATCATAAACTTAACTACTCCAAGCATATTACACATACTTTAACCAAGGTCCAAAAGCACTAAATCCTTTAAAATCGCTCTCTAATACTCTACGATCTAAGCATCTTTTAAGATGTTAAAACATGCTTTACAATGCGTATTGTTCTCCTTTGCTTGATTATTGGCATATTCTTTATAGCACAGCCTCTCCACACAACCTATCAAAGCTATCCTCCCACCAGTATCAAGATGGTCTAAGACCGCATTCTCCACGACTTGAGCCAGGCTTTACAAATCCTGAGAACTAAAAATGGCGGACGTACATCGAAGAAAAACCGCCTAATCTTTCAATAGTCTCTCCGCCTCTCACACGCCTCCCCACACGTCGTCCCTGCGGGGTAAAGTAATTAAATGTCGGCTCCGAACATGAATATCTCCGTGAATATCTCTGGTGATATTATCTCCGTAGATAGTTGATTCATTGCTGCTCTACGGGCCAATTAATTCCTTTTTCGTCTCTGTTTTGAAAGATAATAGAACAGAAGAGCTTTTTTCCTTCAATCGCCTTCAGCCGCCATGCTTTCTTCACCAAGAGTTTAACTGATGAGCATGCGCACTTAATATTTCTCAGGTAGCTTCCGCATGGCGAACGGAGCCGACATTTAATTACTGTACCCCGCAGGGACGACGTGTGGGGAGGCGTGTGAGAGGCGGAGAGACTATTAAAAGATCAGGCGTTTTTTCTTTCATGGGGGCCCTTCCTGGCTCAAATCGCTGTAAAGTACTGAATTGGATTTCACAAGAGGAACGTCGAAGGAATCACGCGAAAAAAATCATGTTCAATATCTACAATCAACTAGCACCTTCCTGTCTCTTGCTACTTCATCCCGTTTACAAATAAATCCACACTACCGCTACAGACAACATCTAACAGAGACTACATAATTCCCTCTAAATTCACATACAAATGAACACTTTCTGATGACAAGCTGGGATGAACTAAATACCACCCAGAAAAATCTTCCTTCTGCATCTTCTCTCAAATACAATCTTAGAAATTAAACCTTCCCAGCAACAATGTCCACCGCCTATCTGAAGCTTCCAGACAAAATGAAAACATCTTAAACAAGGCCCGGATCGACTTCCTATTTAAAGCCCAACTATATGACCACAACTGGGCAGCGCTGGCTTCTCCCAACTGTTTATGTGGGGACCCGAAACCATCCGACATTTTTTCTTTCAGTGCCCGCTGAAACAGAGGAAATATCGTGATTTCTACGAATCTGTTGAAGATATACTTGGTGCAACTTATGCATATTTCAGAACCCAACTAGTTAAGATATCCCTGTTCCTACATGGTCATAAAACCCTTACCTCTGGTCAAAATGACAAAAGTTTTGAAATAGTATCAAATTTCCTAATCGAAAATATATGAATCTTCCTCAGTGATCTATTCTGGTCTTCTTATTTCTTATCCCTGGCCTCTCAGTAGCCAATTCCGCTCCTATGACTTGGCATTTCATATGGAGTATTTCAGTTTCAAAGGTATACATTGGTAAAATGCGTTCTTTTTTATTTTAAAAACTCAGATCTCATATAAGATATCTGACTGGAGAAGTGTGTAGTCAGGTGTGTCGCTACCAATTAACTGACTACCACGTCTGTTGCACTGTTAGATTGTGTAATATGCAGTAATTTAATCGGGTAGTGCTCCTTTGGGCTGGTCAAAGCTTGGCTTTGGCGAAGCAGGGTTCTGTCAAAGAATTAAGTTTCCATACATCGGCAACTATTGCATCTAAGAATTTGAAATTTTGCATGCGAGCGGTCGGTTTTGGAGCTCACAAGTAATGGAGAGCCCAGCATCATTATCCTACTTGCCAGGAAATGAAACTGAAGTTAAATGGTGCGAAAAGTTGTTATCATATTGTTGTTATCATGTTATGTGCCTATCTAATTAACAAGTAAAGTTGAGTTAAAGCAAATTTTAGAAATCATAACTAGCAAAAGTTATTCACACCGAGCGTTCTGAAACTCGACGCCTCGAACAAGTGTCGAACTGTGGCCAAGCCAGCGGATTTACCACGAAGCCACAGAAGCTTCGTAGGTCTTGGGATCAAACAGAACCTTTCTACCTTATAGTTCCGGTGTAAAAAATCTGACTCCCATTAAAATCCTCTTCCCCCAGTCAAAATTTCATAATGAAAATCTGCCCCCCCCCCCCATGAAATTTTGACTCTCCCCCACAAAACTTTATAAATCTTGCTTTATTTGAGTATATAACTTTTTATCTTATAGTATGCATAATGCAGGATACATTGGCATTTTTTTTTTTTTTTGAAGATTTTCATAAGAAAATAAAAACATCAAAAATGCGTATTTTTCCACCCAATGACTCCTATGAAAAGGTTATCAGAGTCCAAATCCTACAGGTAGTAAAGAATACTCGTTTCAAAGATCATCAATTTTCACCAAAACTTTCACCACCAAATTTTCAAATACTAACACAATATGTCACAATGCAAAACATGTGGAAAACAATGGTATGGTGACTAAATATAAAATGGGGCCTTTTCTTCTTGGGAGTCCAAATCCCATGGGTATGAATATGAAGATTTTTCAAAATTTTTCTTTTCATTTTTTGCACCCAATATTTTACCACCAAACTGTCAAATATTTCCAATATAATCTTCATAAAGTATACATATGGGAAATATGTTGAAATGATCACCAAATATCAAATAAATAGCTTTTTTCATAGGGGAGTCGTTGGTTGGTAAAATACACATTTTTGATTTTCTTATTTTTTCATTAAAATTGTTACCTGCAAACAAACAAAAAGTGCCAATGTATCCTCCATATGCCTACTACAATATAAAAGGCATATACTCAAATAAAATAAGATCTATAAAGTTATGTGGAGGGAGTCAAATTTTCATGGGGAAGTCACATTTTCATTATGAAAATTTGACTGGGGAGTCACGTTTTGGGGGAGTCACATTTTCATGGTACACCGGCTCCCAAGTAATGTAAGTCCTACGTGTAGAAATGCACGCCCTAAAGGGACGTGCGTTCCTAACATTTTAGTGACGCATGTCCTAGTGTGACGATGTAGTGTGTTAGTTGAGATCGTTTTATATTGCTACCGGTAGATGACTCTATGAGTAAAGTGTTGTCCGGTGTGCAAGTTTGAATCTCTCCCATGTAATTGTATGTAATGATTGGTAACTTAAAGGTAAAACTGTTCACTGTACTATTGTGACGAAGCTATAGGCTTGTCTTCGTCATGTTACGCGAGGTAGCAAATACAACTCAGATATTATCTTTCTTATCATTTATTGAACTACTGTCCAGTTATTACCCGCGCCGCTTCCTTCATTTCTATTCCTACCTCATGCAATCTGTAGCGGCCTTCTCTCTGTTTACACTAAGCGCAGTTGTATAAATACCATAAGAGCATGTCAATCAACTTAAGTTACTCTACTAAACACTCCCCGCTCTTATTCACGGCACGCTGTCACTAACTAACATTACACTATAATTGGTTCTGATTGGTAAACGTGTACTATCTGAACTTGTATATAAGGTGTGATTTGAAATAAATCGGCCTCTTTGCGGTCCTCGCTCTTGGCTATAGTAGCTATCTCTTTGGTCTTTGGCTTCCTCTTTGAGCGCATTCTCAACGAATTAAGCCAGGCTTTACAAAGCCGGTGACCTAAAAATGGCGGACGTACATGAAAGAAAAACCGCCTAATCTTTTAATAGTCTCTCCGCCTCCCAACACGTCGTCCCTGCGGGGTACAGTAATTAAATCGCGTCTCCGTTCGCCATGCGGAAGCTACCTGAGAAATATTAAGTGCGCATGCTCATCAGTTAAACTCTTGGTGAAGAAAGCATGGCGGCTGAAGGCGATCGAAGGAAAAAAGCTCTTCTGTTCTATTATCTTTGAAAACAGAGACGAAAAAGGAATAATTTGGCCCGTAGAGCAGCAATGAATCGACTATCTACGGAGATAATATCACCAGAGATATTCACGGAAATATTAATGTTCGGAGCCGAGATTTAATTACTGTACCCCGCAGGGACGACGTGTGGGGAGGCGTGTGAGAGGCGGAGAGACTATTAAAAGATTAGGCGGTTTTTCTTTCATGTACGTCCGCCATTTTTAGGTCACCGGCTTTGTAAAGCCTGGCTTAATTCGTTGAGAATGCGCTCTTTGGCTCCTTTTTGTCTCTTTTGGCTTGAGACACCAGTAAGTACATTGTTATTTATACCTTCATAAGGCACTCGGCCGCGAAGCGTAACACTATATAGTTTACATGAATAAATAGATATAAGTTTTAAAGATATAATAAACGTTTGCTTTCTTCCATTTATACGACATTTCATCTTTATATTTAAAAATGTTTTTATTTTCCAATAGAAAGTTTATATGCACATTAATGAAGTAACAAAACAGTTTACTTATAATTCTATGTGTATTTTTCGTGTAGTTAACGCAAATTTGTGCTTATGTTAACGCATACTTTTGGCGTACTTCTCCCTCAGTGCACAATACGTACATGTATGGGCCTGGTTTGCCCGATAATTTACAAAATAAGGTACCAAGGCATCCCTTATTTTCCTCCTTTGGGATATATGTATCTTATTTCATGTTCTTTTCTGCTGGGGGCGTACTTTTGCGTCGAAATTCTCTCTTGTGCAATCTGTATGTTTTCAAAATCTTACTCCTACTTAATTTACACAAAACACTGGGTTTCCGTTCTTAGATTTATTTTACGGTTTACACTCGCAGAAATTGAAAAATAACCTTAAACTCGATGAAAATTTGCTCTTGAAAAGTATGGACTGTAATTAAAGATAAATCAAGACAGTTTAGAAATTGAAAAATGCAATATATGTATATAATATAATGTTCTGTGATATCCCATTGCTATCTTGGTGCTTTGACACTTAAAAAAAGCAAAACAAAAAAAATAATGTTAAGTGTTATGAGCACGGAATTTCGGACACATATTGGACATTCAAACACCATTATACATTTTGCTACAAGTACAGGTTATATGGAGTAGGTGGGGGGGGGGGGGGGGGGGGGGATAAAGTCATGTCAAAGGTAGGTCTCTTACCCAAAGGTGTACATGTAACAGACCGATTCATGATAACTTACTTTACGGTTTAGCACGATATCCACTACACAGACGAGCTGAAGTTGCAAACTACCCATTTTTTGACTGGTATATGGCTCACCAGAAGGATTTCATATGCATTTATAATTGCATCATTTAACCGTATTGTTGCGTAAGGATAGGACTTTCAAATGGCCGGACTTGCATTACTGTCATGAACAGGAATAAAAGTCCGCCAGTAAAACAAGTCCTACTTACTCTAATTATGAGCCAGGAACCTACGTCCCAGTAGGACTACTATTTCCAAGTAATGGTTGTCTTCCTGGGGGACTTGGATTACTGTTACACCGGTAAGTCACGATGGTTGATCATCCTACCAGTTATCGCATCTCAGTCAAAACGTAGGCTTGAATTTTTATTTTTGTCTTTCGTTTTTGTTTTTGGTTATTGTCGTTTAAAATTGATTAGTATGTATGTGATTATTTTTATATTATAACAACACTTGTCTTTGCTGCAGTGATTTTATTCATCTTTTTCATTTTACGGACAACCATTACCAGGTACCGAGGTCCGCAGGACTTGAATTACTGTTACACCGGCGTTTTTAATCCGTCGCAACGCCAGTCCCCGAAGTGTCAGTGACAGTGCTGTCAATGCGTGAGACAATTGGTGTATCCCCAGTCTCTGTTCAGCATTAGGTTGTATGCACGGGTGAAGATTGCCTACTTACCCCCCTTCCCCTCCTGTGGGATCTGCTACCCCAGTTTATCTGGGTGAATGTGTTTTCAGAACTTCGATGTGATGGAGCTACGTCTCTAATGTTCCACGGCCCTAGATTTCAGTGTTCTTTCTGTCTCTCTGATGTAATTATTGTCACATTCACAGTCCTTAACCTCTTGACACTTAAGGTGACTGATAGTAAAAGGACCAAAGTCATAGAAACAAAGCCCTGGGCTTATAAGTTTTTATAAAAAATTAAAACAAACTTCCGAAAAAGCCAATTAAAGACGGGGATTAAGTACAGTGTCCAACGGATTACGCTCTGGCGCCAATTTGAGGGGAAAAATGCCGTTTTCGGGATTTTCTCTATAACCAAGACAGCTATTCAAGTGATGCAAAAGGCCTCATAAAGCTGGGTGAAGGCATTGCAGCGGGGTGCCAGGGAATTGTCTTAAACTATTTACTTTTGATTTTATCATCTTTTACGTTAAATCAGCCCATATTTCAATGGCTTATTCACTTCAAAAGGCAATAACTTTCAAACAAACAATTTCCTCTTAAACCCCTGATATCATGCTGTAGTCCACATTCCTAACAACAATAGGTGCAACTTTTGTAACGATCGGTTGCTCAGATAGTGAGATATTCTTGGCAGCGATTCACTTATCTCGTCAATATAGAAAGCTGTTAAAACAGCCAAAAACGCTCACAGGTTGGTTAACAGGGCTTATTAGTCAAATGCTTAGCTGGCAAATTTACCTGTTATCGGTTATACGATCAGATGGAACCATTGCTTCTTGTCATCTAAAAATATTTTGTTTGGGTGCTTTGAAGGGGCAGAAAATCGTGCTTTTGTTGCATTTTCCGACCACTCGTTAGGAAAGTAAGCGTGCCGCCATTTAGATTGACAGCTCTGGAGAGGGCCCTAGCCTAGTGATGCCCCGTAGGGTGTCAAGGATATGTAGAAGGAAGCGCTAACAAAGGCGATTACGTTTAACCGCAATTAAGAGGTGTGAAGTTGCATTTGAACGTTTCAATGGGTCTTCCTCGGCAATCGAGTAATTTTACCTGAGAGACTCCTTTGTTATCGGCAAAGTGATCAGATAAAACTGTGTCGAGAGCAAGTGTCCGCCACTGGTGTTGATACGAGTTTTTTGACGGGTAACGCTGCAGGATTATTTTGCACGGCACTTGGTAGTCGTCAGATCAACGGAAAAATCCAGTGATTACTTCAGAGCGGTCTCTCTCAAAATGCCAGCTAAGATAAAGGGGAGACGCTCAGCCGCACAAGATTCAGCGGTAAAAGTGGCTGAGAGAAGGCTTTTGAATAAATATTTTATTTTTACACATGACACTTAGACCCTATTTGCTTTTTTCGTGCTAGTCTTGACTATTCTCGGGGTCTTTTTGTGATTTTCATTTTTCGACACTTGAACTCTTTCTTCCAGCTTGATCAGTGATTTTGAAATTGTTTTTCTCCAAATATCGCAAAATGCAAATCCGCTAACATTCGTTTTAATTTTCATTGTTTTAATCATGCTGTCAACCTTTGCTTGGATTTCTCTTGTTTGGCCATTCAAATCACAATTTTTCGCGTGCTCTCAAGCTCCATGATATTATATCTTGGAGAATAAAATTTTATTTTGTCCGGTTTCGTAACGTGTCGCAGATACGCTCGACGATATATATCGCAAAAATTAAAGGCTAGACTTTTTTTGGCTTTTTTTATCTATGTATTTATCGATTTTTCTTTCATTTGTCAATTAATTTAGACGATTCGATTAACTCTTTCACCCATTTATTAGGTATACAGAAATCAGTCATCCGACTGAACAAATAGGGCCGGTTTTCCCCGCCATGCATAGGCCTTACTCTCTAAATTTCCCTTCTTTCCTCCGGAAAGGGGCTTTTAACACGAACTTTTCTCTTCCCCATAGTGTACTAGCTAGACTTCTTCGCTGCTAAGCTGATGTAAGACTTATGACCTATTACCGCACACGTAATCGGCTTATAACTCATTAACTGTGCTCCGACCCCCTCATGGCAATGGCCCTTAGTAACAGAGGCGTGGCTTAGTTGTCAGCCTGACTGGGGCGCGTGCCGGTTGAAAAACTCATCAAAAGACGCATTTTGCGATGCAAATTCATAAAAATTATTACATCCAACGTTAGATACTTTTTTTGATTGATATAAACACACAAAAAACTCAAAAACATGATTTTAAGCGTATTTAACCCTATCACCGGCCTTAATATGATAGGTCGCGCCGCTGACATATTTTTTGGGTCTGCCTCGTCTTTAGGGAGACATACGATCTGCATAAGTTTTTTGGGTAGACTGAAACAAACACTCACTTTGTGTTTGGCATGAATGCGCTTTATGGCCGGTTGCACCAAGGGGGGGGGGGGGGGGGGTAAAATTGCTTGGATACGTTATTTGTCAGTCACAACGCCTTATTTCTATAAATAATTATACTTATATATATATATATATACCACACTGTTTGACAAATTGCCTATTTATAGCTCAAGAGTTGAGTGTATCATAATTTATAAAGTTTTGCTTTCAACCTAAATCACATTTTTTTAATTTTATTTTGTTTTGTTTTGTTTCTGACATGTGTAAAACTTCGGTGACTTATGGGCCCATGACGCCGGGCGATTCGTATGTCTATATCACAAGTCACGATAATAGATAAATACTATGGTGGCCATTTTGAAATCTTATGCGCTGCTGCGGAGGCAGCTATTGTTACAGCACCAATGTAGAATCAGTTGTGGCATTTTTCTCACCATGAAAGAGTCCACAACATTAGCTTGATACTTCTAGATGAGCTATTAGACAAAATTTTGGATTTGAAAACCATGAAACACAATCGGTTGATGTATACGAACAATCCAGATATGCATCCTAAAACTGATAAAAAGTGTGACAAATTCATAAATTGAAGAAACAAAACGTGGAATAAATTTTACATTAGTAGTTAGTTACCTGGGTCAGATAATAACTTGTAGTATACATTTAAAAATTGACTCCAGTTATATTTCAGACAATAGACCACTTACCTAACTATTGTTCTTCCAACGACTGGAATAGTTCAGAGAGGATTGAAGTTTAGTGGGCAGCTTGACCAAGTTTATTGTCTGCTCAGGGTGGCTGCTGGCAGCAGAATGCATAGAGCCGTTGATCTACCTAAATTCAATGTCAAATCCATGTTGATCCAGCCACATCAAAATGTGACGTTGGTTCAACTCTGTATTTTGGTCGTCGTGATGCTAGACATGGATCGTAATTAAAATATTGAGTTGATGTAGAGTCACTAATATTAATTATAAAAAACATGATACGATGTTCATATAAAAGCCTATATATATGACGTAATGTATAGAATTAATTTAAGGCAACATTTTGTCATGGGTATTAATTAGTTTCAGCCTTTTAACATCAATAACAGTGCCACATTATCCATCTCAAATGAGGCTTGATTTGCATTATATAACATAAATTTACAACAGCCCTGGCCAATCTTGTGCGGTGCGATTTGTAGAATCTTCCGACTATCATTACGGAAATACCCAGTATTTGATGAAAACTGAAGTAAATTATAAGGGACCATTCCCACAGATGTTTGGATCGATCTATCTCCCTGTATATAGTTAAACAGTCAAACCCTCACCTAAGGGCAATAGGGCCTACATAAGCACCCTACATAAATTTAGCCATCAAGCGCGTCATACTGCTAAACATATTTAGGTAGCGGTCTTACTAGACCTCGACTCTTCTCGATGTGAATGCTCCTTAACATGCTTAGGAACTAAACGCGTTGAAAAATAAGACAAAACAGGCGCTTTGAAATATGTTTTGGGGTTAAAAGGGGGGGGGGGCTTGGCAGGGACTTGTCAAGTGCATAATATGTTCCGCAAAAAATTAGCAGCCAGGTAATTATCCTTGAAACTTGATAACAGGGTCACAATGCAGAAATATTCCATCATTTAACAAGAAACATACATGTAGGCTATTTGTGAATGTCTACTGTAAAGCCAATCTGTGACCCTGTGTCGGAGACATTTAATAACTCATAGACGATGTCAATAATTTCAAGCCATAACTTTTATTGTATTCTGTATAATACATTGTGTCAATTTTGAAGAGGCTGAGTACCTTGTTTACCTGTCGCATTAAGAAGCCAGTGACAAGAAGTGCATGAAGCCATTGGCTGGAGTACGTACTAAAAGTGTGTAATATTGAATAGGGGATCAGAATGTACCTGAGCAGGCAACGAGTTCACATTAAACGATTGAAACTGGTCATTTTTGTCAGTGTGGATTTCCTCTGTAGCGTTTAGACGTAAAGGTTTCGACCGCGAATCTGGAAGGCTATATACTAAAGCGTTATCCTAACTAAAGTACCCAACGGTGTCCGCATTTCGAGCTCAAGTCTAAATTACGTTCATATCTAAATTTGCGCGGTTCCGGACACCTGGTAGCGGGCACTTATAGTGTAGGATTGGTGCCTTGATTGGACAGAACATATCGTGACTGATAAATAGTACACAAAAATGATAAAAAAATGTTCAAAATAATAGAATTAAGGACGTTCTCTCATATTAGCTTTTTTTTGCGATCTGTGCAGATTTCGCGCATGAGTAGTTTTTTGCGATAGCGGCTAATTATGAAAATGTAACATGCAATAAAATACGTCATTCATCCTTTTAAGAAATCTGTATGTAATATTTGATGCTATTTTGGTCGAAGCGCTACGAATATGTCAACAATGCGTTGCGTATCAGTGAGCGCTTGGTCTTTTACGACGTAAAGTACCCCATTTGCGACTTTGTTTACAAATGCCGCAATGTACGAGAAGGGACTGAAACGAACGTTTTAGTAAGACTTGTATAGCAGTGACATGATCTTATCTCACAGAAAACATTCACAAGGGCTTGCATTTTGACCGTAAAGTGTATTGCTAAGATTTGTCATATGGTTACGATGTGTGTAGCAAGACATTGTCTTCTTCAGCATTGGTTTCCGATCACCCAGGTTGCGGTGATTTGTATGCTGAAAACAATTCTCTTTTCTCTCACAATTAGTTAAAATAATTAGATTCCTGACGTTTTTTTTAAAGTATGTTATTGAGCAATGTTACCTGTAAACAGTGCGATTTTTAGCTCTCCTGGAAAGATGCAATACGTGTGCACCCATCCGGCGTGTTGCGATGTCATTCTTGTAATGGTTCTGTTAAAGTGCAAATGGACAAAACCATAAAACACACAACAGAGGACCAAGGGTTTTTATGCAAATACATGTAATACTTTTTTTATGCTGGGAAAATAAACAGTATATTTTAGAAGATAAATTGTACTTAATTCTAATTTTATCCAAATATACCCAATCATTAACAATTTAGTTTGTTAATTACTTAACAGAAATTATTCAGCCCATAATGTATTAGAATATTGTCTTGAGTCAAAAAAATTAGTTGATGTATGCAATAATAAAGAGCAGAAAATCCTTTGATCTCAAAGCACCAAGCCTTTTTTCAGTGTTTTTAATCTTAATATGATCAAAATTAAAATAAAAAATGATATTGAAACATAATGAATTATCACAAAAAATTCACGGCACACATTTTTAAAAATGGCCCAGCCAGATTTTGACCCAGGAAGATCCCCGTTATTTGATTTTTTATTTAATCCCATTCAATTAACTAAATCCTGCGTTCAACCTTTAGCAAATTCTATATAATACCTAGTTTATAAAAATAATTTCTTCGTGCTTAGGGGGAAAATTAAGATGTCGTGGTTTATATATCAGCATTTGCACACGTCATTTCAAAGAGGTCTAGATGGTCTTTATTGTCTTCTATGTGAAATTAATCTAAACACAAAAAAAAAAAAAAAAGAGTAACAAAATGTATAAAGTAATAAGAAAAATGCATGTAGGATGTCTTTAATGCCTAAATTTTTTAATAAGTATGCATATTTATTGATATTTATTTGATTTCATGTTGTAAATATAATATGAAATCGAAATAAACTGATAACCAAAATATGTCTTTAGATGAATATTCCAACTTTTTTGCCACCTAGTTTCCAAAGCACGTTTGTCAAGAAATCTGGCTAGTACATGAAACGTACCAGTAGTAAGAAATTGATACATTGTTTGAACAATGTATATTAAAATATACAAAGCAAACAATCTATCCAGCTATCTCAATGTTAAAAATGTATAAACCAGTAAGAAAAAAGGAATAGGAACATAAAAGTCACAAGAGATTGATACGTGTGCTTGTAGGTCCAGCCTATGACAAATCCAATATGGCGGCATTCCATGAGGCATACTGAAATCCAACTGATACTTTCAACATTTGAATATCTATTTGTTATAAATGGGATAAGCAAACTTTATGAAATTTAGTAAGCTGATGCAGAGAAGTATAAATATAATTTTCATGCAAGCAAAATAAGTGTATGAGTTAAAAAAACCCACGATACAAAACATATTTATTTAAATTTGCTTGGAAATTTCCATTGATTCCTATGTAAATTTGATAAAAAATCGATGTTCAAGCAGCCCTGGCTAAAAAACAAGCATGTTGTGGTACATATTTTTTGTAAATTTCTTTGAGGTCTACCAAGATCTATAACATATCCACATAAAATTAAAATCGCTAGGGCAGATTTTTTTATTTTTGCATTTTTCAGCAAAATTTAGGGCATTTTGGCAAAATCCCCATATAACGCAATGTAATAAACGTAGCGTTTTTCGGGACGCCACCTCTTGAAAACGAGCTGGAGTACCCCCAATTTTTTTTCATATTTTTTACTCATATGGTAAGAAGATTTTGTCTTACAATTTTAATCAAAATCGCTAGGGCAAAAATATGAAATCTGAAATATGAGAGAGCGTCCTTAAAAACAAATATCAACATAATTATACAGAAAACATTTTATTGTGTATAAAGATAGATAATGATAAAAAAGAACTAAACAACTTTGGTTATGCATCATATAATGCAAAAAAGGTCACGCAAGTGTTTTTTACACGGTTGTACATACATTATATGGGAACTGAAAAAAAAAGAAGTTTCTGGACTTAAAGATACGCAGCCAAATCAAGCGTTTTATGTCCTGAAAATGTGCAGTGAAGAGATAAAAAAGGTCACATCCATCCATTAGCACCTAAAGTTTTTGGAGACTCTAGGGGAATTAACACCATGTCTCCGCTGTACGAGTACTTGTATCAATGGCTCCAGTAAAGGGCAGTTTACCAGTCCAATTCCATAAACGAAAACGTATCGATTTGCTTGGCTATATTATAAGCGGCCTTAAATTGTGGATGACACGTCGACTTATGAAACTTATTAGTTTAGTAGCATATCCTAGGGACCATTCCCAGACCCTATAGTACTAACTGTGGATCGATCTATCTCCGAGAGGATTCTCGCTAAATCGCAATCGACTTAAGCGGCTTGGATGTCTGTCACGCTTACTGAAGCTGCTAGGGGGTAATTAATTATCGTTTAGCAGCTTCTGTAGGAGTACCAGACAAACGGAAAGCAGTTTAGCAAAAAACCTTGGAGATAGATCAATCCTGTTGGACTGTTTTAGGTATGTCTTAGTGGCCGCAGACAAGAGTAGTCACAGCAAAGTGAAGGATTAAATTATATGGATTTAAACATAACCAAAGACAAAAAACATCTAAGTATAATACGAATAGTAACTGTAGCCTGCTTTTGATTTTTAGGACGCTTCTGTACATACAAAACCATTAGTATCGACGCTTGGAATTTCCATATCTTGAAATACTCGTGTATTCATATTCAATACTGGTTCAAAGTTTAGCGACTTAGCGTAAAATAAATCGATATTGGGAGGAGAGAAGGTCCCGACATTACGACAGGCGATGCTTCCAATAACAACAAACAATTTATAAACTGATATTTTTTGGTAGATTAATAAAAATAATATTAATTTTCAACTAAAATTGGATGTTACATTTAACATGCTATTTGTTGCTTTCAATGTAGAAAAGACAGAAAGGACATTTAAATACAAATCCAACGTCACATACTGAGCACACGGATGAATACAAGTAATTATATTAAGAAATGTGCCTATTGCTTATCACATTTAGGTAAAATTACATGAATAAATAAATAAACAAATAAACAATAAAGCATCCCTTTTGCGATGTGCTTTTTGGAACTGCCAAAAATTACCCAAATAAAGACCACAGTAACTCGGACAAGAAGCTGTTTCTGTAACTCCAAACTTTATTTAAGCATTAACGTTATAAAAGCTAGTCTAAATTTTTTATCTTGATCACTTTCATATTTCATTAAAACAGATTGTTCCCTAGCTACACGATCTGACAACCCTTGCCTCGAACATCCGTATTTAACTTTAGCTAGTCTACCTTTGAGAAAAAAAAAAATAGCGATTATGAGTAATGGTTAGCAATTTTGAATTTACATGCGATGAGCAGATCACATGCCTTGTACTCATATTATAAAACATCTCTGAATTCTAGAACAACAACGCTGAGGTAATATTTTTTTCTTTTTTATTTCTTCAAAAACCTTTTGATAAAAACAAATTTTACAGAACTCCACATCTAACGATCTCATTATATATTACACATTGTAAAACAATGGTAGAAATTGAAATGCTGATAAAACCTGATATACAAGGTAACTCAATACATCTGTGAACTTTCAACATGGGTGACTGAAACAATGAACATCTGCATGTAAAACCAGTCAATAGCAAGCAATAGCAAACAAAGAATTAAGTCCTATCGTTTTGCATCAACATTATGTCTATGTTTGTAAAACGGAGCACATTAGTACTGTTCAGTTCAATACAACTAATTGATAACTCTTAGTTTTACTTACAAAAATTATATAACATTCCTAACATCCATTACAAAATGTAGTAAATAAATAAAACATTTCATTAAATTGTTCACTAACAATCATTGTTTACTTACAACCATTCTGAAATAACAAACAAACAAAAGCAAGAAAATCATTTCATATTTTTTACTGACAATGATTGTTTTCTTACAATCATTTAAAAAAATGTTACTTAAAACCATAAAAACATTGTCCATAAAGATCTTTTAGAACCTGGCAAAGTTGAAAACACTAACTGGGTCCATACCTTTTGGTCAACAACAGAAAATGTCAAGACCCTATTGAACTATGTTAAAAAGCAAACAACACCAGTAGTAAAAGAGGTGCACGATAAATTTCCAGTATATTTTACTTACCATTTACGGACTGTTAAGAACATTTTCAATTCAAAGTTCGTGGTGTATTTCTCCACAAACAATCATGTTTTCCGTAATGGACACGGATTCCAAAGAAGAGTGAGTGGCACTGGCCGACTCAGAAGAAGAGTCAGTCATAGCGGCGGACTCAGAAGAAGAGTCAGTCATAGCAGCCGACTCAAAAAAAGTCAGTCAAAGTGGCTGACTCAGAAGAAGTGTCAGCCAGTTTAAATCTTTGTTTTGTTAAAAAATTCGGTAGAGGTATATTATATAATTATTTTAATATCTGTTATTATAAAGAAAAATAACTGCAAAGTCGTACCATTTCTGTTGCGTATAAATACCCCCATTTCTCGGCGTTAATACCACAGCAACATGGCACAGTTAGAAGTACAGACATGTGACATTTGCCACGGCTACATTGTGGCCGTGACAGAAAAAATCTATCAGCACTACAACGTGAAATCATTTCATGTAGATGCACAGGTACGTTACGCATGCATAATATACAATTATATCAGGCAAAGGATTTTTAACTAAAACGTACGTATTTTTAACAGTGGAGATATGTATTTTCTATGTATTGCATATATTCACTCCATGCACTTCGTCTTTTGACAAACAGTTTAAACTTATTTACAGAGTGACCGAATTTCAGTCAAATTTGCATTACAGAAATCATATAGAACACTTTGACTATTTCGTTTTTTCTCTCCGTATTTGGGAAATGTAAGACGATAAAGTCTGGAAAGAGAACCAACTCCCCTTGACCATCTTTGGTTCAGATGTTGTGGTTGAGACTTTTAGATCATTACAATTTAGTACAACTACTTACAATAGCATCAGATTTTTCATATAGTTGTTTAGAAAACGCTTTATGCGATTATTTAGAAAACACTATATGCGATTTAGAAAAAATTATCACGCACTGCCTAGAAGAGATCAAGTGATTTTCCAGAACATTTGGCAGTTTTCTTTCAAGACGATTATACGGAGTTCCTTGTTAAGTTTCTCCGACTTAATACATGACTGTCATTGTATTTTGCTGTATAAATACGGAGAAATCGATTTTACAGACTTCTCATCTTAAACATGGAATTTTTCCTCTACCGCTGCGTCAGGTGCAAGCACCTGGTATTAATTTTTTATACGGAGGATATGATGGTTGAGGTCTTCAGAGTGGACGTAAGTATCTTTTCCATCATGTATTCTAACGATTAATGCCGACAATTGTGCATAGCTTTATCATACGTATTTATTTAGTGTTTTATTAAGTATTTTCGATAAATATTTTAAATTATATAATTTTTTTACAGGACTCGGAAGACCCGTTCGACATAATTGAGGGGGAACTGTAAACAACATTTATTCATATATCAAGGAGAATGTCTTGTAGCATACTGCGTTAAAGTGGAAAACATATACAAAAATATACATTGTCCATAATTACTTAAAAAAGCGGCGACGAAGCAATAATGAAATTTTTTTTCTTTTTACAGATGTTAGACGTCATTATCGATAATTAGCCGGGTAGGCAGAGCCGGTAATTTAGCCGGGTAAGTTTTGTTTACCACATAATATAATGTCGTTTCACTGAATGCTAAAACGTTTTACATAAGAATATGTGGATGTAAATTTGTCATTTATGATTATTATAGAAGCTCAAAAGCCTTGTTTGTCTCTGTAATTAAGGATTCTTTTTTTTCAGAGATGGACTAAACACGCACAAGCAAAAATAGAAAAATGTAACACGCACAGGGTGATCTTTAAGCAAAAATAGAGAAACGTATCGCACACAGGGTGATTTTTGAGCAAAAATAAAAATAATTGAAAATTGTAAATCTGTATTTTTTTTTTTGCACGATGAATTTCCAGCATATTTAACTTACCATTTACGGACTGTTAACTCAGAACATTTTCAATTCAAAGATTGTGGTGTATTTCTCTACAAGCAATCATGTTTTCCGTAATGGACATTCCTAAGAAGAGGGAGTAGTAGTGGCCGACTCAGAAGAATAGTCAGTGGTAGCTGCCAACATAGAAGAGACAGTCATAGTGGCTGACTCAGAAGAGTCAGTCATAGCGGCCAACTCAGAAGAGTCAGTCAATTGCAGAGGGAAGACTTGGATGAAGAATATTTGAACCCGGGCGTTTATAACGCAAAAAAGGTAAATATGGCCTATTTGTACAGAATAAACTGATTGAAACTACACGGGTTTAAATCCTGTACAATGTAATAATAGTTTATTGAGCATAAAGGAATGATTAACATTTACAGGCTCTCAAACTACCATAAAAATATAATAATAGCGGTAGCAAACGACTCTCATCTGTACAGGGATACACGCTTTGGTTTAGTGAAGCGCCCTCGTTCAATTTCCAGTTATTACCAAGACATTTTCATGAGCTAAAGGAGCATTGAGTATGGGATAGGGATCAGCCTCATGATTTTGTTGAATTTTTCTTAGTTTGTTGTGACAATAGCCAACATTTTTTCCAGATATAACACTTCATCATCCTAACGGACGGTGAAACCGGTAAGTCTCCCACTCCCACGATGAATCGATTAGAATGGAGGACATCGTGGTCGTAGACATCACAAACCTCAGCGACGATGAAGAAGAAGTTGACGTCGAGGTAATAGATTTAATGAACGGGTGTCATTTCCATGGTCATCGGTGTCATCTTAACCGAAACATTTGTTAGCTGAGCTACCCACCACAGAAAAATGATTTCCAGAATTGTAATAGAACTTGAAGACGGAAGACAGTTTTCCTTTGTCATCTATACAGATGATATCATAATACATCTCCTTATGCTATTTTTAGCTGAGTTAGAACCCCCCCCCCCCCCCCGGGGTCGGGGGGGGGGGGGGGTCGAGTTGTTCAAGGCTGAGTGGATTGGTGATGGCATCGTTAGTCTTTGCAGTAAAACGTAATACTGTTTTGGAAGTGAAACAAAACCAAAATTCAGTTGCAAGGGTGTAAATAGGAACAACAATGGCATAGACAAACACAAATATTTAGACGTGCCACTCCACAAACCTAAGCATGGTACAGACCCCCATTACACCTTCACCTTTCAAATAAAAAAATTCCCAGGAATACAACTCCCTTCTACTTCCGGTCACTACTGGTCAAGAAGTAAGAATACATAGCAACAAGAACCGTTAGCCATTCCGTTCATATGCAAATTGTACCCAAGATGAAATAGAATAACAGAATAAGAGTGAGTCGTAGTGGCCAACCCAGAAGAAGAGTCAGTCGTAGCGGATGACTCAGAAAAGAGGGTCGTAGTGGCTGACTCAGAAGAAAAGTCAGTCGTAGCGGATGACTCAGAAAAGAGGGTCGTAGTGGCTGACCCAGAAGAAAAGTCAGTCGTAGCGGATGACTCAGAAAAGAGGGTCGTAGTGGCTGACTCAGAAGAAAAGTCAGTCGTAGCGGATGACTCAGAAAAGAGGGTCGTAGTGGCCAACTCAGAAGAAGAGTCAGTCGTAGCGGACGACTCAGAAAAGAGGGTCGTAGTGGCTGACTCAGAGGAAAAGTCAGTCGTAGCGGATGACTCAGAAAAGAGGGTCGTAGTGGCCAACCCAGAAGAAGAGTCAGTCGTAGCGGACGACTCAGAAAAGAGGGTCGTAGTGGCCAACTCAGAAGAAGAGTCAGTCGTAGCGGATGACTCAGAAAAGAGGGTGGTAGTGGCTAGTAGTTTGTAATGGACCGCACAAGCTGCTTTTTTGATACACCATATACTTTTTATGCAGTTTTTTTAGAGCGTAAATGAGGCGTTGCAAGCGAATGTGAATGACAAATGCACTTGATGGCCTGGGATACCTACGACGCGACAAGCAGAGGGCAGGTGGGTCTTATCGGTCCAGTGGATTTGTCAACAAACTAACACTTGAAGAACGTGCTGGCAGATTTGCAAATATCGCTTTGTAAGTGAATGTCAATGACGAGGTACTTGGATACCTACGAGGTAATATTTCAAGTCTTGTGTGTTAAACGGATTTGTCAGCAATCAGACAGGCAGAGTCGACAAGGCAGCAGACTTGTTTTGCTGAAAAATAGCAGAGTTATTTTATTTCACCAAAAATGGTTATGCTGTATTATATAATTATTCTAATATTTGCTATTAAAATGAAGGAAAAAACTGCTAAGTCATGTCATTCTGTCGCCTATAATTCCCCGATAAATATTTGACATGCAAAGGTTTAAATCTTTAAGTTTTGCTGAAAAATTGCAGAGTCAGTAGAGTTGAAAGGTGTATTATATAATTATTTAATATTTGATATTAAAATGAAAGAAAAAACTGCAAAGTCATGTCATTCGGTTGCCTATAATTCCCCGATAAATATTTGACAAGCAAAGGGTTAAATCTTTTTGTTTTGCAGAAAAATTGCAGAGTCAGTGGAGTTGAAAGATGTATTATATAATGTTACGAAAATAAAGACAAAACCTGCAAAGTCACACCATTTCTGTTGTGTATAAATACCCCCATTTCTCGGCGTTAATACCACAGCAACATGGCACAGATAGAAGTACAGCACTGCGATATTGGCCACGGCTACATTGTAGCCTTGACAGAAAAAATATATCAGCACTACAACGTGAAATCGTTTCACGTTGATGCACAGGTACGTAACGCATGTATAATATTCAAAATATCAGGCAAAGCATTTAAACTTAAATGTGTATTTTTTTTAAACAGTAGAGAGAGGGTCGTAGTGGCCAACCCAGAAGAAGAGTCAGTCGTAGCGGACGACTCAGAAAAGAGGGTCGTAGTGGCCGACTCAGAAGAAGAGTCAGTCATAGCGGAAGACTCAGAAAAGAGGGTCGTAGTGGCCGACTCAGAAGAAGAGTCAGTCATAGCGGACGACTCAGAAAAGAGGGTCGTAGTGGCCGACTCAGAAGAGTCAGTCCTAGCTGCTGTTATTTAGAAAACACTATATGCGATTTAGAAAAAAATATCACGCACTGCCTAGATAAGATCAAGTGATTTTCCAGAATGTTCGGACGTTTTCTTTCAAGACGATTATACAACGGCGTTTCTTGTAAAGATTCTCCGACGTAATACACGACTGTCATTGTCTTTTGCTGTATAAATACTGAGAAATCTGACAAATTTCTCATCCAAAACATGGAATTTTTCCTCTACCGCTGCGTCAGGTGCAAGCACCTGATTTTAATTTTTTACAATGAGGATGTGACGGTGGAAGTGTTTAGAGTGGACGTAAGTATCTTTTACATCATATATTCTAACGATTCATACAGACAATTGTGCAAAGCGTTATCATACGTATTTATTTAGTATTTTATTTGGTATTTCCAATAAATATTTTAAGTTATATAATTTTTACGGGACTCAGAAGACCCAATCCAAATCATGGAGGGTGAAATGTATCGGTACCCCATTTATTCATATATCTAATTATTCATATATCAAATAGGATAGATCTCAATAGAATAGCCTTTTTTTTAAATTCCATCATGGCTGGAGAATGTTGGGGGTACGCCTCGTCCAAATAGCAAGAATTTACAAAAGTTAATCAGGCAAGAGACTAACTTGGGGAGGAAAAGACTTGGCACCCGTTTTTGTTCAATAATGAAATAATGAAAGCAGTAACAAGGAGACACGTGAATTTCTAAGGACATTATAGTATGACCCCTTTAATCTGGCTAGTTTTGGAAGTGTGTTAAAATAATGTGGAGCAACGCAAAAAGATAAAAAGATAAATTACCCATGAGCAAATCAAGAGTTCTTGATAAGACAAGATACATTTACACTAAATGCTAAAGTCAGAAAAAAATCTGTTTTACTTGACCATGTGAGGCCATTTCAAGAGACACACAGAAGGAATCGAAGAGGCCTTGTTGAAAGAGCAAGTTTTAGCAGTCCCGTTTTGCAATGGTTACACATTGTCATTAGATGGCCTAAGATGTCCCATAAAGATCAGTTAAGAACAGGGCGCCTCCATTGCCACGGTCATCATGATGACATATGCTGATTGGTTAGCGTTCTTACAGCTCTTCCAAGAAATCTACGCAGCTCTAGGCAAGAAAAAAGATGCCTCTCTGGGTCAGCTGACAGGTGCAGATATTGCACACCTTCCAATGGAAGAGCAGAATTTTGAATGTACAATAAATGTACAATATAGGCGGGTGAGTTTTAGTATTTTGTTTAATTTTATCAGTGTCACGTGAAGGACTCTTGTTTTAAAGAGCATTTTAATGTTTTAACTGAGACATATGATAGATTTTCCACAACTTCTTGGAATGAAGAAGTCCCGCTTGTACACACATGCCATATTGTGTTTACCTAAAGGTCAATTATTTCCTTAAAAGAAAGAACTATAAATTGAACAGACTTGGCACCAACCAGTTTGTTTTAAAAAGAATAATACTCCTTACTCTCTACTTACAATAAGACGCTGTCCGCAATGGTAGATATGAATAAATTTGGTATTGCTCGTTGTATAGCAATGGAAAAGAAGTCGTAGCGAGTCTAGTGACTGACTCAGAAAAAGAAGAGTCATTCATAGAGATTAACTAAAAAGAGGGAGTAGTATAAGAGGAGTTTTATAGTTACAACATCAAGCATCATTGCAGCTGTTTAGAAATTAACAACATCACCATTTAAAAATTAACTGGCGGCACAACATCACGTAATTCCATTGTTTTTAAATTAATTAGAATGGTCTTTGGATGCAACGGAATTGTTTTAAAATCAATGGAATGCAACAACAAAAGCAGAACAGTCTTTTATCTTTGATCACGACCACTTAATTGAATGTCCTTTAATCTAGGATGCGTCTTATCTTGAAGCAGTGACACCTATTTATCTTGACACGTGTTACACCGTTTTATCCGGGAGGCGGCTTATCTTGGCACGTGTTACACCAACCGACCCACACTAGGAATTATGTAACAGAGTTCATTCAGTACCCCTTTCCGTTGCTATCTAGAACGAGCTTGCCACAAAAGAACACATTTAAGGTAAATAAAATTGTGTAATAAAATTGCAGCATAAACAGTTTTAGTGTGTCGTTGCCTTGGAACCGCGTCCTACCGGATTATAACTTGTACACAGCATATCAATATTAATAACCTGCACATAGCGTCTGAATAACAGTTTGGCAGTCATTTACCCACCAAGCTACTATGATTTTTACCATATACATTTATACGGCAGACGGGAGAAATTTCTCCCACCGTATTTACATGGAGGAGGCAACGTTCCAGACGTTGCTTTTAATATTGATGCTAGTAGAAGCTCCGTTAGGATCGGAGCACAATCCAATTATTTTGGATTAACCAGTAAGTGATTGTTTACTTGTCCGATTTCGAGTCTACGTTTTGAAAAGAAAAGAAAACAAAGCTCAGCAAGAAAATATCCCCTGGAGAGAACTTTATTTACTTGTCCAATTTCGAGTATAGGTTGTGAAAGAAAAATAAACATAGTTGAGTGAGAAATTACCCCCTAGAGAGAACTTTATCTACTTGTCCGGTTTCGAGTTTACGTTGTGAAAAGAAAAGTAAACATAACTGAGCAAGAAATTGTCACCCTGGAGAGACCGTTATTTACTTGTCCAATTTTGGGTTTACGTTGTGAAAAGAAAAGTAAACATACTTTGTGCAGCAGCTGAGTGAGTGCTGTCTATAAAAAAACCATCTCTCACAAACACCACATACACATCCAACCGGAGAGACATGGCTGACTTTGAACTATGGCAGAGCAATATAACTGACTGTGAATTGGTTGCTCATGTGGAACAGTTTGAAATAGAGCAAGGCTTTCAGCACCAAACCATAAGCGATGATGAGCTGGCCGAGCATTTAGAAAATTTTGAAGAAAGCACAAAAAAACAAAGGTGAGTGGTAGTATTGAGATCAATCGCAAAAACTATTATAAAGTGTCGTGTTGTGGTTTGCAAAAGTCATTTATCACCATCCAAAACTAGCTGGATTGGAAGGATCGTAATATATTTTTTTTAAGTAACCATCTATCCTACTGTTTGGTGGTTCACTTTTTCGCATGATGACCTTCTTAGTTGTCTGCGTTTTGTTTCACACTACAAAGTAAGGTTTTGATGTAATGCCGTATTCTTGTACATGTGCAAGGTCGTTGCTCGGTTTCTTTGTCGCATTCCGTTTCATCTCTTTGGTCGTTGACTACATCTGTCTGTCCCTGACAACACGCAACTACACACTTAATATCGTCGCACTGGATTTTAACGGATGGACTTGCCATAACAGTTCTCTAAGAATGTAAGATGTTAAATAGACACTCTTATTAAATAACGTCTTTTTTTTTTAAATCCAGAGTAACTTATTTAACCAATCAGAAAAGAGTATAAGGCTTAGGCCATGGAGCCTGGTCCACCTCATCAAAACCTATGTTCAACAGTGTTTTCACTGTACTGGGTGTGTAGTTTTTTTCAAATGGGACAAACAGCTGCACTAATTCGTGTCGCTTTTCAGGTGTCAGTGGTACATTTAGCGGGTTCTTGAGTCTCTTTGCAACGCTATTCATGGTACATTGCGGACTGTGGCGCTCGTGTTCCACATCCGCCGCATCTCTCAACGGGTCCCAGTTTCTAAGACTGACCCGACAGTTAAAGCAAAGGACCGCGTCGTCTGTATTTGACGCCTCTTGGTCCCTGTAAAACCCGCTGATAGCTAGAGGTATGGGATTGATAAGAAGTTTGCCGGGCCAGTTTAGAAGACTGAGAATCCTATCTTCTTCTTTACAATAGGGTATTCGAAAATGCAAGGGCTGGTCTTCGGGAGCGCAATCGGTGAATACCTCGTTGTCATCCATTGCTTCGAATGCCTAATAAACTTGTAACGTTTGTTTTTATACTCTTTTCGTTAGCCAATCAAAAACGGTGGTAATATCTGTTCCAGAAAACAACCAGTCAAACTTGAAGTGTCGTCTTATGTCAACCAATCATATGCAAAACACCACTGTGTCGTTTTTCTGTCCTCATAACGGTCTACGTTTAATTTTCGTTTCAGATCATCGGCGACCATGGTTCGCTACAAATGTGAAATTTGTGGCGCATCTTTCAATTGGGCTAGTCACCTGAAACGACACCGGCTCACGCACAGTAAGGAAAAAGAGGTAGCATGCCCCGAATGCGGAAAGACCTTTGCTCGTCGAGACAATATGATTTGGCATCTACGCATCCACACAGGATCCTCGGCGAGTTCGAACAAAGACGTGGAAGCAGAGTCTTCTAATCAACCACCTGTCAAAGTCCCGAGGGTCCAAAGGGGTTCGGGATCGACCTTTTCTTCCGACCACCTCACCATGCCCGACGATCTTCTGCCCCCGGACATCGACCGGTCAGTCGCCGAGGCGTACGACAGTCACTGGAACAGCATACGGACCAGATCCTCAAGGGGTAACAAACTCCAAGACTGGTACAATATTAGATTGACCACCCTTCAACCCGACGCCCTTTGAGACGAAGTGGAGTGGATCTTTGAAGATCAACGCACGGCGTTCAAGATCAACGTGTCGTACGGTTTTTTCTTAAGAAATAACGAGACCGGGCAGTTGAGGTACTACGACCCCAGCAGCAACAACCATTGCTTCTTAGAAGCACCCGCTGTGATCCGCCACCGCCAGGATCTCGACGGTTTTTTCCACAACATTACCGCCAGAGATATCTTAGAATGTGCTCGACAGGAGCGTCCTAATTCGAAATGGGTGGTAGACACGGTCACCAACGCCACTTTTTACGTGACGAAGCTGAAGGGCCACCCCATCGGTTGCGGAGTCGACCTGCCTTCCTTCGTAATAAACAACAAAGGTCTCGTCGCTCTGCAAAAAAACAAGCATACAGGAAAAAGGTACCGCGACAATCTATGCCTCTTTCGGTGCATCGCCTTGCACAGGGGTTCGTCCGTTGCGGGTCTCGAAAAAGCGACCAAAAAGCTGTTCGAAGAGTACATCGCTAGCGGACGAAAAACCCAAAAATTTCAAAGGCGTGGCGCTCCATCGACTGCACAAGGTGGAAGCCGTCTTTGAGGTTAACATCGTCGTGTACGAACTGCAGCAAAACGAAGATGGGGACGTGTTTGCGGAACTCGTCCGTCGCTCGACGGACAAGTACAGCGACACCATGTCGCTCAACGTGTACGAAAATCATTTTTCGCACATCGGTGATGTGGACAAATACTGCCATTCGTTTTGTTGTTCGAGGTGCAGCAAAATGTTCAAAACCAAATGGTCTCTTCAGCGCCACGAACGGACCTGCGACGTCCTTGTCGAGCACCGATTTCCCGGCAAGGTGTACACTCCCCAGCCTACCGTGTTCGACCTCCTCGAAGACGAGGGCATTTACGTCCCCAAGGAGGACAGGTACTATCGATACCGGGCGACGTTCGATATCGAGTGTCTGCTACCTCGTACGGAGGAGCCGCAGCACAGCGAAAAGCTGAGTTTAGAACACGAACACCGTTTCCTTAGCGTCAGCGTGTGCAGCAACGTGCCGGGTCACACGAAGCCGGAATGCATCGTATCAGTGCTAGCCGTGCAGCAGTTCCTAGAAATATTGCAGAATATAAGCTGTGCGGCTGAAAAACTTCTAACCAACAAGTTTGCCTGGATTTTTGAAAAACTGAACGAAAAAATTGAACAAAACATTCAAAAAATGATACAGGAAGGTGAAGTCGTGGAAGAAGATGAAGAAACCTTAACAAAAAAACATTACTTATCAGAACTTAGCAGTAGATTTAGTCAATATTTAATGGAATTGCCTGTGTTAGGTTTCAATAGTGGGCATTACGATCTTAACGCCATGAAAAAGCTGCTTTTTCCGTTGTTGGTGGGCACATTGAAATTTGTTGTAAAACGCAACAACAATTTCATGGTGTTAAAATCGGAACGCCTAAAAATTTTAGACATTTGTAATTATTTGGCTCCCGGATGCAGTTATAGTCAGTTCCTGAAGGCGTTCGAGTGTACCGAGTCCAAGGGTTTCTTCCCGTACGAGTGGATGGACTCTTTGGACAAACTCGAATGCTCTAATCTCCCTCCCCGCGAAGCATTTTACTCGAAGTTAAAGCAAAGTAATATAAGCGAGGAAGATTACGCGCGGTGCCAACTCGCGTGGGTTGAAAACGGTATGCAGACGATGCGCGATTTCCTCATCTGGTACAACAACAAAGACGTTGAACCGATGTTGGAGGCGGTGGCAAAGATGTTCGCCTTCTACGAAGTAAGGGGTATCGACATGTTTAAGGACGGCATCAGCGTGCCGGGTTTAACGTTGAAATACCTCTTTCAAAACGTAGGGGACGCATTTTTTACCCTTTTTGACGACAAAAACAGCGATCTGTATTACCTTTTGAAAAATGCAATCGTGGGCGGGCCCAGCATCATCTTTCATCGGTACCACGAGAGGAATAAGACCTTTCTTCGAGAGGCTACTTCCAAAGACCCCAAGCCGTGCAAAAAGATCGTCGGGTATGATGCTAATGCCCTGTATCTGTGGTGCTTGATGCAGCCCATGCCCACGGGTACATTTATCCGCAGACGCGAAGTGTCCGAGTATACGCGCGAATATTCTCACCCGCGAGGTCGCGTGGCCACGATGTGGTTGGACTGGGTCGCTCATTCGAACAATATACACATTCGGCATCAGTTCAACGGTACGGAAAAGCGCGTCGGGTGCCGTTGGCTGCCGGTGGATGGGTTTTGTCAAGATACGCAGACAGTGTTTCAGTACCACGGGTGTTATTTTCACGGTCATCGGTGTCATTTAAACCGAAACAAAGATGGCACCTACAAAGAAATAAACGACACGAAAAAGGTCACTATGGAATCTTTACGCATCGAAACAGAAATTAATAGCGAGTACATACGGGAATGGGGCTACGACCTCGTCGAAATGTGGGAGTGCGAGTGGAAAAAACTTCAACGCGAAAGCAATGAAGTAAAGCATTTCGTGAAGCAGTACACGCTCCCCACCGAGCACAAGTATCGGCTCACGTTCGGCGAGATCCTAGACGCAATTCGCAATGATAAGCTGTTTGGGTTCGTTGAGTGCGACGTAGAAGTCCCGCCCGATCTTAGACCAAAATTCTCCGAAATGCCACCCATTTTCAAAAACACAACCATTTCCCGCGGCGACATCGGACCTTACATGAAAAAGTTTGCCGAGGAAAATAACATCATGAGTGTCCCAAGGCGTTCGCTGATTGGTAGTTTTTTCGGTGAAAAAGTCGTTTTGGCGACCCCTCTTTTAAAATGGTACCTAAGTCACGGTCTCCGGGTAACGCGCATCCACCAGGTAGTCAAGTACACTCCAAAAGCCTGTTTCGAGCATTTCGGAAACGCCGTGAGTGACGCTCGCAGGGAGGGAGACAGGGACAAGACCAAGGCCATCGTTGCCGACACCATGAAGCTGATCGGTAACTCGGGCTACGGTAAAACGGTGACCAACAAAGAAAGGCATCGCGACACCGAGTATTGCGGCGAGACAAAAGCCTCCCAAAAAGTTAACAGTCACCGTTTTCGGCGTTTAGATAAAATTTGCGAAAACACGTACGAGGTCGAGCTAAACAAAAAAATCATCAAATTGGACCTTCCTCTACACATAGGTGTGATGGTGTATCAGTACGCCAAGCTGCGCATGCTGGAGTTTTATTAGGACTTCATGCTAAAATTCGTGGATCCGTCCGATTTCCAGTATTGTGAAATGGACACGGATTCTGCGTACATCGCCTTCTCGGCAGAAAGCTTAGAAGACGTAATAAAACCTCACATGAGAGCACAATACGAAGCCGAGAAACATATGTGGTTTCCACGAACTGATACACCTGAACACGAGGCATTTGACAAACGCACGCCCGGGTTGTTCAAAGCAGAGTGGGTCGGTGACGGTGTCGTCGGTCTCTGCAGTAAGACCTATTACTGTTTCGGAGAAAATACCGGCCCGAAATTTAGCTGCAAAGGGGTCAATAAAGCAGGTGCATTTTCTGTTGTTGACCAAAAGGAATGGTTAAAATTACCCTGTTGCTACCAATGCCGAAGACACTACATGGCATAAGAGTTATGGCACAGTTCAAACTGCAGAACTAAATTACTTACGAGATTAGTCCAGTACATATTTCATATAGTCAAATAATACTTAATTTGCAAAACTATTAAAGTGCAATATATGGTAGCTAGTCATGATTATATATCTTATTATTACACAAGAAATTTTATACCCAATGATGATTCATTGTGACAAAATACGTGTCAATAGTAAAGGGGCACTTGAGTGCAAACTTTGGTGCAAACTATGAGGAAACCATAGCAAGTCTAAAAATTATACATCAAACTGTTTTATAGCCACGGTACTCGACCCTGGTGGATCTGCACTAAACCTGAGGGATTTAAATAGCCCATGACCATTGTAGAGTGGAATGCGACAAACAACGGGCAGTTGATGTAGTAGCAAAGGTTATAGTGTAGTGTATGTATAGTGTATGTGTGAATGGTGGAGTGTTTTAATAAAAGAAAACAACAATGACCGTCGTGTAGAGTGTTAAGGCACTATAATCCTAAATTCGAGTGCTGACCATTAAGCAGTGCGAAGGCTGCACCATAGGTCATGGCAGCCAAAAGCAACATGCTTGCATGAAGCCTGTCTTCGCAGTGTCTGCCTTTAGCTTGTTCGACCAAGCGTTGGAACTCGTCACAGCAGGCAACATCCTAAAAGCGTACGACCACTACCAGGCCCAAATGAAAGAGGAATACGACCTGTACATCGTGGCCGTCATCTTACGTGTTGGAGAATATAAAGAGAGGTTTCTCGGAGAGATCACGGAAGACAAGGCATCGACCCCTCAAGCTGTAGAATCGAAACTCCAATCAACATACGATGCAGTGACTGAATTGTAATGTCACATGTAGAAAAGATACTTATCAGTCTGTTTTTCATTGCAAATCTTTTGATTCAATTGCATGGTCATGCATTATGCTTCAGATCAATCTGTTGATCGCATTGTCTTAGTGTACAGTTTTAGGGTAGTGACTGGTGTTTGGCATACTAAGAAGAGAGTATTTAAGGTCGCGTTACTTGAAAGAGCTTCACTCACTGCTGAATACTGTGAAATCTGAAAAAATAAAAAAATTTATAAAGCTACAAACCTACAATGCAGCAATTTGGTGGTCTTAAGTGATTCCACTTCTAAAAGCAAGATACACATGTGACTCAGTGGATGAATGGGGAAAGTTCAAAAAGAGATTCCTCGAATTGAAGAGGTAATTACTGGGAGTAGGCGACAAGATGTGAACTTCCATGATAGATATGGGGTAAATGGGAACACTAATGGGTTCAACAATTTTCGAATGGTGTTGACCTATACATCTGCCAGTAATGCTTTTTTATGACGATGCATTCAACAAACTCAGCTGGAAATCTGTTGAATTCAAAAATTGGACACCATGCAGATCATGCAACAGATTTTTTGTCTCTGCTTCGTGTTATCACAATCACCTCGCAACAAAGGAAAAGGGCATCTCAACAAACAAGTTATTTTTTACTTGTGAAGCATGCCACAAATTTGTCAACAGACAAAACAAAAAGATACACATTTGTTTTTCATACAAATGTCAGATTTGCAAAATACAGGTGCAAAAAGGTCATCTGTGCTACATGCAACCCTTAAAGAAACAGAAAATTTTTCCAAAACATTTGTGAAAATGACGAGTCCGAGCACACGTCTTCTATATCTGAAGAAGAGCCATCAACAACCATCAACCTCTACACATAAAAGAAGAAAAAAAGAAAAATCTTAATTAAAGTACAAGACAGCCACATATTTTCTTTGACTTTGAAGCTATGCAGACTAACAATGGTTTGCATGAAGCTAATTTAGTTGTGGCTCAAAGGGTATGTCTTTACTGTTTAGATTACGAGGTAACCTCCGAAAGCATCTGTGAAAGATATGGAGATCAAGAACTCAAATTCAGACAATTTTTTTAGATATTAAGGAACAAAAAGGACAAAAAATTGAGAATTTCATTCAGCTATCACGATAGCCAGTGCCTGTAATTTGGTATTTTGAGCCCTTTTTCTAAAGTCGGCTACAACTGTTATAATTCCACAATGTGGGTATGTAAAGAAACACAAAACCTCAGCAAAAGCAAGAAAATATTTAGAGGTACAAGACAGAATTGACCCCAAGAAGCTTATTATGGGGGGCTCACTCTGTGTAGAGCGTGTGCTACCAACTGTTAACAAAGAACAGGTTGCCATACTAGTACAGAATGTAGCTTAACAAGCACAGGGGTTTCTGTTGAATTAAAAATAAAGGTGGTCTTAATAGGGCACACCATAGTATGTTTCCACAGAGTATGGCAATCCCAAAAGCCAAGAGGGTGCTCTTTTTGCTGAGTACATGGACACTTTTCTCAAACTAAAACAAGTGGCCAGCAGATACCCTGCAGATTGTGAGACACCTGAGGAAAAAACAAACAAACAAAAAAAAAAAAAAGTTACTTCCACCAATATGCTCAAAAAGAAGGGATACATTAGAACCTACAATACTAATGTGATCATGGCAGCACACTCAACTGCCCATGCACGGCTGGTATGTATGAGGCTTTGGAATTTGTAAATGAAAAAGTGCTATACTTTGATACAGATTCAATCATATTTCTTGTTGATGGAAAACCCGAAACAGAAAGGTAATTATACTCCATCATAGGATCGTATTTGAGCAACTTTACTGATGAACTAAACCAGAACGATTACATAATCCAGTTCTCGTGCTGGAGGCAAAAACATTATGCTTATGTTACTAAAAATGGAAAGACTGTTTGTGAGGTAAAAGACATCAGTTTGAACTATACATCAGCTCAAACTGTCAACTATGAAACCATGTTGAACATGGTGCACAGCAAAGGGACGAGAAATGTTGTTGTAACTAGTAGTATATGTCAACCGTTGGGTTACCATTTGCCTGGTGGTCCCCTGGAGGCCCTGTCACGTAAGTATGACGTTACAACACGTAATCATTTGGTTGGAGGTCTCCTGATGTAATTATGACGTAACAGTGCGTATCCACATATAGGGACAAAGTAAGTAGTATTTGGTTGGAGGTCCCCTGTTACGTAATTATGACGTAACGATGTGTAATCATATATATATATATATATATATATATATATATATCCTTCGTGGGACCTGTTATGTGATTATGACGTAACAATGCGTTATCATTTTGTTCATTCCTTACGATCAATTAGTGGGTTACGTATTGTTTCATCATCAACGGAACTACGTATTACACATAAAAATGAACTGCCATAACGTAACTCTATTGTTTTTAAATTAATTACAATGGCAACAGAATAGTTTCATGAATTAATTAACAGTGTAATCAGACATTGTTTTGAAATCAATAAGTATCACTTATTTGAATGTTATTTAATCTAGGATGTGTCTTATCTTGACACCTACCGGACACCAAGTGAACTACTGATTTTTGCGCGTATTTCACCAACTGATCTGCAATCTAGGATGTGTCTTATCTTGACACCTACAGGACACCAAATGAACTACTCATCTTGGCGCATATTTCACCAACCGACCTGCGCTAAGAATTATGTAACAGAGTTCATTTGGTTCCCCTTTACGTTGCGGTACTGTGCTCGACACAAAAGAATGCATTTAAGGTAAATAAAATTGTGTGATGAAATTGCAGCATAAACAGTTAGCGTGCGTTGTTGCCTTGGGACCGCGTTGTTTATCGCGTCCTACTGGATTACAACCGGTCTTTATAACAGTTCACAGCAGGCACCCGTTCGCAACGATAGAACTAAAATTAATTCGAAATGTTGTTTCACATTAGCATTTTGACGGAGGATGGGAGGCTTTTTTGCTTCGTTATATCCACGGAGGAGATAATGCTCCTCTTGTTAATGGCAGAGCTTGAGGTTCCCTATGGCTCTGAAAGAAATCCAATTATTTTGAATTAACCGGTAAGTGTTACCTATGTATTCATGTTTTAACGTAATTAAACTTGATTTAATTTAAACAATATTCGCGTGATTTCTTCAAAGGGGTCTATAAAACTCATCCCAGCAGACAAATAAAACATGTCAAGTGAGTATACATATATCGTTCTGCCAGGGTCGCAGATGATTTTTTCACAAGTCAATGTGTTTATATAAATTCATGAGACAACACAAAAACTCCGCAAACAATCTTTGAACAACTCGAAGACGAAGGCATTGTTATCCCCAAGGAAGACCGATACTACCGATATCGAGCCACATTCGATATCGAGTGCCTCTTGTCTAAACACGAACACCCCGAACACGGCCAAACGCTTCGCTTGGAAAACGAACACCAATTTCTAAGTGTAAGCGTGTGCAGCAATGTACCCGGGTACACCAAACCTGAGTGCATTATTTCTAACGGTGAGCCATCGCTAGCTGTGCAACAGTTCATAGACAACTTACAAGACATGAGCCGCGCAGCCGAAAAGATTCAAACAGACAAGTTTAGCTGGGTTTTTGAAGAACTAGATAAAAAAATTGCCAAAGATATGGAAAGTGAGAGTGAGAATACGGACGATGACGGTGACGAAGACACCGCATTAACAAGACATTATTTAACAAAACTAAGCAAAAAGTTTCGCAAGTATTTAAAAGAATTGCCTGTATTAGGGTTTAACAGCGGGCACTATGACTTAAACGCCATGAAAAAGTTGTTTTTTCCACTGTTGTTAAACGCGGAAGAGATACGTTTTGTGGTAAAGCGAAACAACAACTTTATGGTGTTGAAGTCAGATAGCCTTAAAATTTTGGATATTTGCAATTACCTAGCTCCTGGTTGTAGTTACAGCCAATTTCTTAGGGCGTTTGAGTGCAACGAATCCAAGGGGTTCTTTCCGTACGAATGGATGGACTCCTTGGATAAACTCGAGCATACCGACATTCCTCCTCTAGACGCTTTTTATTCCAACTTGAAACAAACCACCATTAGTGAAGAAGATTACGCATTGTGCAAACACGTTTTGCGGGAGAACAACATGAAAACCATGCGTGATTTTCTCACATGGTACAACAATAAAGATGTTGTTCCAATGTTAGAAGCTGTGGGTAAAATGTTTACATTCTACGAAGAAAGAGGTATTGATATGTTCAAAGACGGCATAAGCATGCCTGGGTTGACGTTAAAGTACCTGTAAGAACAAAATGATTGTACCAAACTTTGTTTATGGTTTATTGCATCAGATATGCTGAGCAAGCACATCTATCACATTCTTCTAATAAAAGGACTCCATTAGCATAAGTGAATAGTCCTAGTTGTCACACCCAGGAGAGTGTGGGTCAGTTAGGTGTGTACTGCAGAGGTGTAGAAATGCAGTGGCAATTTCATGTTTACCCAGTAGAGGCATAATGGTAAGATGTTTATGCCAATTTTATACATAATGTATTTATCAGTATTGCTTTGTTTATATTATATAATTTATTAATTAATAACCTGGTTGCTAAATGTATTTAATTTGTAATTTGTATTATAAACTCGGATGTTATGTGAGAAGTGGTGATACCATCTAGACAAATAAGTGACAATTGTATTTTCTTTGTTTTAGTTACACGGCTGTTTCAACCTGAGAATATTTGAAAATAAAGCTCAAGTAAAGGAATATGCCAGTTGTCATTTGCCTCGTTTTTCTGTGGCCCCTGCGAGCTACAGTACCTCTTTCAGAACGTAGGAGGTGCATATTTTACCCTGTTGGACGACAAAGTATTAGATGGGGATCAGCCCCATGATTTTGTTTATTTTTTCTTAGTTTGTTGTCACAATAGCCAACATATTTTTCCAGATAGAACAGTTCATCGTCCTAATGGACGGTGAAACCGGTGAAGTCGAAGTCATGGACCTCGACTCTGACGATGAATCGATTACAATGGAGGACGTAGAGGTCGTAGAAATCACAAACCTCGACGACGATGAAGAAGATGATGTCGAGGTAATAGATTTAACGAACAGCGACGACGATGAAGAAGAAGGTGAAAGATGAGGTGCGTTTTAACATTTTAAGTCAAATTTTATCAAGTCGTAGTGGCTGACTCAGAAGAGTCGGTCCTAGCTGCTGTTATTTAGAAAACACTATATGCGATTTAGAAAAAATTATCACGCACTGCCCAGAAAAGATCAAGTGATTTTCCAGAATGTTTGGCAGTTTTTTTTCAAGACGATTATACAACGGCCTTCCTTGTAAAGATTCTCCGATGCAATACACGACTGTCAATGTATTTTGCTGTATAGATACGGAGAAATCTGACAGACTTCTCATCCTAAACATGGAATTTTTACTCTACCGCTGCATCAGCTGCAATCACCTGGTACTAATTTTTTATACGGAGGATATGATGGTTGAGGTGTTCAGAGTGGACGTAAGTATCTTTTACATCATATATTCTAACGATTCATGCAAACAATTGTGCATAGCTTTATCATAGGTATTTATTCAATAGATTATTTCGTATTTCTGATAAATATTTTAAGTTATATCATTTTTTACGGGACTCGGAAGACCCAATCCAAATAATGGAGGGTGACGTTTATCGAGGCGGCTTATCTTGGCACGTGTTGCACCAACCGACCTAAGCTGGGAATTATGTAACAGACTTCATTCAGTCCCCCTTTCCGTTGCAATCTAGAACGAGCTTGGCACAAAAGAACGCATTTAAGGCAAATAAAATTGTGTAATAAAATTGCAGTATAAACAGTTTTAGTGCGTCGTTGCCTTGGTTCTACTGGGATTTTAACTTGTACACAGCGTCTAAATAACAGTTAGGCATTTGTTAGCTGAGCTACCCACCACAGAAAAATGATTTCCAGAATTGTCATAGAACTCGAAGACAGAAAAGAGTTTTCCTTTGTGATCTATACAGATGATATCATAATACATCTGCTAATGCTATTTTTAGCTGAGTTGGAACCCCCCTTAGCACGTGGACCACAGAATCGCTGGTCACAGCTCAGACCTCCGAGAAACCCAGTCTGCATATAGTTCATCTCCGATGCGTTCGAAGGTGTCCGGCCCGGGCCGTCTGGTGTATCTGTAACGTCAAGCATTAACAAGTCTTCACGGGTAGATTCCACCAAGGCTAAAGGCAAGGGTAGAAAAGGGAAAGGAAAGAGTAACAGGGGGAAGACCACGGGTATGAAGGAGCCTGTACCGAAAAGAAAAGGCAGCGGCATGTCACTCGTTCAGAATTACTTCTGCTTGTTCTGCAATGAGCAGTACATCGAACCCATCCGGGAAGATTAGATTCAGTGCAAAAGGTGCTTGCACTGGGCGCACGAATCCTGCTCAGCATACGATGGCCAGGGTGATTACATCTGCGATGAGTGCATGTTGTAGTAGGGTCTACATAGCATACCTATGGCTAAACTTCTTTAATGTACGTTACGGTCTGTTGAATTCTGTTTAACGACATTAATTATACTCGGTTCAGTTGTGAAATCCATGAGTTTCGATTACGATGTACTCTGGATATCATTTGCTTTCGGCAGGTGACTTCATTAAGTCATTTTATTTTTAGATGAGTAAGTAGATGTCAGTTCTTAAAAGTTGAAATGTACGTTACCTTTAACATCATTCAGGAAATGCAGCTGTGTTTCATGGTAATTCCATTTATCGCCAAACCATTACTACTTCCAAGACCTCTTGTGTTTTTCAAAGTAGGAAGAGCATAATGAATAGCTTTGCAATGCTGGCGTAGCAAGCCACCTAGTTTACCAAAACAACGTATTTGTGTTGATATGGAAAATTTTCTCGTTCATATTTTAACCGTATCGTTTCCTTACCCAATTATGCTTGATTAAACGTTAGTTCCGATTGCATCTGTGATTTTACCTTCTATTCTTCCCAGTCGATAAGAAACTCTGATTCAAATGGAGTTGAAGCATCTTTTATGGAGCCAGGATTCACTTCTTTGAGGTGCTGTCAAGCACAACGTACATAACAGTGACCAATTTAGGGCTTCGTGATGCCTGCTATTGAAACACTGTAACATCGTACCATATGGGATCTTGATGCCGAAAATTCTTATTTGCAAGCCTTAACATATATGCATTTCAAAAACATCGCTAAGAATAGTATTTACAGAGGTAACTTTTTTGGAAAATTCTCACCTGCAATTGTAACGTCTTGCACTAAATGGGATTTAGAAAAAATTATCACCCACTGCCCAGAAGAGATCAAGTGATTTTCCAGAACATTTGGCCGTTTTCTTTCCAGACGATTATACGGCGTTCCTTGTAAAGATTCTCCGACTTAATACATGACTGTCATTGTATTTTGCTTTATAAGTGTGGAGAAATCTGACAGATCCAAAACATAGAATTTTTATTGTACCGCTGCGTCAGGTGCAAGCACCTGGTCTTGATTTTTTTAATAGAAGATGTAAAGGTTGAGGTCTTCCGAGTGGGCGTACGTATCTTTAACATCATATGTTCTAACGATTCATGCAGACAATTGTGCATAGCTTTATCATACGTATTTATTTAGTGTTTTATTAAGTATTTTCGGTAAATATTTTAAATTATATAATTTTTTTACAGGACTCAGAAGGCCCCTTTTGACATAATTGAGGGGGAACTGTATCGGTACCCCATGGAAAAGGTAAACACAACATTTATTCATATATCTAATAGAATGTCTTGTAGCATACTGCGTTAAAGTGGGAAACATACACAAAGATATAAACTGTCCAAGATTACTAAAAAAAGCGTCCACGAAGCAATAATGAACATTTTTTTTCTTTTTACAGATGTTAGACGTCATTATCGATAATTAGCCGGGTAGGCAGAGCCGGTAATTTAGCCGGGTAAGTTTTGTTTACCACATAATATAATGTCGTTTCACTGAATGCTAAAACGTTTTACATAAGGATATGTGGATGTAAATTTGTCATTTGCGGGTAGATAGAGAATAATTATACTATGCTAGAAGCTCAAAAGCCTTGTTTGTCTCTGTAATTAAGGATTTTTTTTTCAGAGATGGACTAAACACGCACAAGCAAAAATAGAAAAATGTATCACGCACAGGGTGATCTTTAAGCAAAAATAAAAATAATTGAAGAATGTAAATTTGTAGTTGTTGTTTTTTTTGGCACGATAAATTTCCAGCATATTGACCTTACCATTTACGACAGTAAATTTTCATTACCATTTACGACAGAACATTTTCAATTCAAAGATTGTGGTGTATATCTCCACAAGCAATCATATTGTCCGTAATGGACACCGATTCCAAAGGAAGAGGCCGACTCAGAAGAAGAGCCAGTCATAGCTGCCAACTCAGAAGAAGAGTCAGTCATAGCGGCTGACTCAGAAGAAGAGTCAGTCATAGCTGCTGACTCAGAAGAAGAGTCAACCACAGCGGCTGTACAATATAATAATAGTTTATTGAGCACAAAGAAATGATTAACATTTACAGGCTCTCAAACTTCTATAAAATATATAATCATAGCGGCAGCAAAGTACTCTCATCTGCGCAGGGATACACGCTTTTAAAATACAATGTTGACAAGTCTTTGGTTTAGTGAAGCGCCCACGTTCAATTTCCAATTTTTGGTCACTTATCCTCATTGTTGCCAAGACTTTTTAAGAGGTCAAGGGGCATTAAGTTTTAGATAGGGACCAGCCTCATTATTTTGTTTAATTTTTCTTAGTTGGTTGTGACAATAGAGAACATTTTTTTCAGGTAGAACAGTTCATCGTTCAAACGGACGATGAAACGGGAGAAATGGAAGTCATAGATGATGTTGATGAAAGCATTATCATAGATGAAAATATCGAGGTCGTAGACATCACCAACATCGATGATGAAACTGGAGAAATTGAGGTCACAGACCTAGATTCAGATGATGAAAGCGTTATAATGGATGATAACATCGAGGTCGTAGACCTCACCAACATCGACGAAGGGGAGGAATGGGAAGATGAAGAAAATAAATGAATAGTGAGTTTTAACATTTTGAGTCAAATTTTAGCAGTGACGCCTAATTTAAAACATGTTGTTGGCTAAATGTATTCATATTTTTCTGGGTAAATGTGGTATTTTCCTGCCAAAGACATTATGACATTATTACATTATGTTATGTTAATTATAATACGTTACAATGCATTGATACACTACCCTTAGTTGGATTGTGGCATCTGGGGACCAATTATGTAATTATGATGTAACAATGCGTGATTATTTTTGTCCTTCACCAATGGGATCTGATATGTAATTATGACGTAATAATGCATATTCATTTTGTTCATTGCCATTGGGAACCTGATATGTAATTGTGACATTACAACACGTAAGACTAATTGTGACGTAACAACACGTAAGTGTATTGTTTTATGATCAATTAGTGGGTTACGTATTTTTTCAACATCAAATGTCAATGGAACTACATACTGAATTTAAACATTAACTGTCATTGCAACATCACGTAATTCCATTGTTTTTAAATTAATTAAAAACAGTTTTAGTGCATCATTGCCTTGGAACTGCATCGTTTAGTGCGTTCTGCTGGGTTAATAACTTGTACACAGTGTCTAAATAACAGTTAGGTATTTGTTAGCTGAGCTACTCACCCCCAAAAAAAAAATAATAATAATTATTATTTTCCGTATCTTCATCGAAACAGAAGACGGAAGAAATGATTTTTTCCTCATATGTACGGAGGAAATATTGTTATTGTTACTGATGGCGGAACTGGAAGTTCCCTACGGGTCAGAGCGCAATCCAATTATTTTGGATTGATCAGTAAGTGATACCTTTGCATTCATGTTTTAACATAATTAAACTTGATTTAATTTGTAATTCTAGTTTAAACAATGTTTGCACGGTGAAAAAAATAGTTCAATTTCTTCAACGAGGTCTATTAAAGTCATCCAAGCAGTCACAAATATTTTAACAAGTTAAACCAAAATAAAAATCTCGATTTTTTTAGAGGATCCAGCTTCACAAAGTGTGCCAGAGCGTTGAAATACCGAAATTAACCCAGAGCCAGTTCCATGGGAGTAAAAGAATATACCAACAAAGAATATATATATATATATATATATATATATATATATATTCCTCATAATAAGAGAGCAGAACATAATGTGAAATTATGTAAAACATATATGGGCACTAACTCACGTCATCCAGTGGAAGCCTTTGTTGTCATAGAGCAAAGAGCCATACGGTGTGACACCCTCCTACAAGCAGTAGATCTCTGTTTCAAGACTTTCTACATCTTGGACCTTGACTACCCTTTACCATGTTTCACAGTGTGGGAGTTTTTCCAGCATGTTGTGTACAAGATTTCTGATGAAGGTGAACCTTCTCCACTTATAAAGTCCCTGAGTGGATTTTTCTCCAATGACTTGGTGTAAGAGGACAATACTGAGCTAGGCTCTGTTCTCACAACTTTTAGATCGATCTATCACCGCGGGGAGTCTCACTAGATTACTGTCAGATAATCCCCCTTAAGTGTCCGTCCCCGCCTACTACAAGCTTTAAGGGGTAATTAACTTTCGTGTCCGCCCGGCTGACAGCTATTTAGCGTGAACCCCCAGGGAGTTAGGTCGATCCAATGTAGGTCGATCTAATCTATGAGAATGGGGTGCTACATGTACATGTACCAGTGGCACGGCTGAATCAGTGAAAATGAGGAGTGATGACTGCTTGTTAACTGTGGACTTTTTTAATTGAGATTTTAAAAGGTTTTATAATATTTGTTCTTGTTCATACTGTATACTTAGAAATTTGAGGTTAACTGTGTTTCCATTTCTGTTTTTGTTGTACAGGTAGTGCAACATATGTATGTGTATCGTAATCATTCCACTAGCATTTAAGGAAGTTGTTACATGTATCAGAGTTTTACATGCATATATTTTTCCATGTGATTTTATGTATGAAATTATGGTAGTTGCATTACAGAATAAAGGTTGAATTGTATTTTGAAAAAAAATCTTGTCATTTTACAGTTTAGAAGCTTGTAAATCAGTAGAATTAAGTAATTTGTAAAGGGAAATTAGTAGGGGTGGTTGACCCAATGGTAAGTTTAAATAACCTAATATTTGGGTTAAAACAACCCAAATTTGGGTCAAAATTATAACCCAAGTGCTGGGTTGATATTTTAACCCAACTTGCTGGGTTAAATTAACCCAAATTGGGTAGGTGCTATTTTAACCCAGCACTGGGTTAAAAAAATTAACCCAATATGGGTCAAAATTAACCCAGTCAAGTTTAGAGTGTAATTTTTCTTAGTTTGTTGTGACAATAGCAAACATTTTTTTTCCAGATAGAACAGTTCATCGTCCTAACGGATGGTGAAACCGGTGAAGTCGAAGTCATGGACCTCGACTCTGACGATGAATCGATTACAATGGAGGACGTCAAGGTCGTAGAAATCACAAACCTCGACGACGACGAAGAAGATGATGTCGAGGTAATAGATTTAACGAACAGTGACGACGATGAAGAAGAAGGTGAAAGATGAGGTGCGTTTTAACATTTTAAGTCAAATTTTATCAAGTCATAGCGGACGACTCAGAAGAAAAGTGGGTCGTAGTGGCTGACTCAGAAGAGTCGGTCCTAGGTGCTGTTATTTAGAAAACACTATATGCGATTTAGAAAAAATTATCATGCACTGCCTAAAAAGATCAAGTGATTTTCCAGAACGTTTGGCAGTTTTTTTTCAAGACGATTATACAACGGCGTTCCTTGTAAAGATTCTCCGACGCAATACAAGACTGTCATTGTATTTTGCTGTATAGATACGGAGAAATCTGACAGACTTCTCATCCTAAACATGGTATTTTTACTCTACCGCTGCGTCAGCTGCAAGCACCTGGTACTAATTTTTTATACGGAGGATATGATGGTTGAGGTGTTCAGAGTGGACGTAAGTATCTTTTACATCATATATTCTAATGATTCATGCAAACAATTGTGCATAGCTTTATCATACATATTTATTCAATATTTTATTTGGTATTTCTGATAAATATTTTAAGTTATATCATTTTTTACGGGACTCGGAAGACCCAATCCAAATAATGGAGGGTGACGTTTATCGTTACCCCACCGAAAAGGTAAACACAACATTTATTCATATATCTAATAGAATGTCTTGTAGCATAATGCGTTAAAGTGGGAAACATACACAAAGATATAAACTGTCCAAGATTACTTTAAAAAGTGTCAACAAAGCAAAAATAAACATATTTTTCTTTTTAAAGATGTTAGACGGCATTATTGACGGGTAGGCAGAGCTGGTAATTTAGCCGGTTAAGTTTTGTTTACCACATAATATAATGTTGTTTCATAGATTGCGAAAACGTTTTATATAAGAATATGTGAATGTAAATTTGTCAATTGCGGGTAGATAGAGAATAATTATACCATGCTAGAAGCTCAAAAGCCTTGTTTGTCTCCGTAATTAAGCATTCTTTTTTTCCCAGAGATGGACACGCACAGGGTGTAATTTGTGGCAATAGGATAGAATAAATCTTAGGTGCACTTTCAGTATCCGAATAACAAGTACATTTGTAGGCCGCCATCTTGTTTACGTTTTGGAAAAAAATCTCCCCAAAAAACATTTTCTTGAGCAGCATTGTTGTTTTTTGCGATTTTTTTTGCGATTTAGCTTGAATACGACAAGGGCCGGTGATCTTTGAGCAGAAATAAAAATAAATGAAAATGTAAATCTGTAGTTGTTTTTTTCTTTTGCAAGATAAATTTCCAGTATATTTAACTTACCATTTACAAACTCTCCAGAACATTTTCAATTCAAAGATCGTAGTATTGTATTTTTCCACAACTAGTCATGTTGTCCTTATGCTTTAAGCTGGTCAGTTGAGCCTTTAAAAAAAAGGACATTATAGTATGACCCCTTTAATCCGGCTAGTTTTGGAAGTGTGTTAAAATTATATGGAGCGTTGCAAAAAGATGAAAAGAAAATTACCCATGAGCAAATGAAGAGTTCTTGATAAGACAAGATACATTTAAACTACATGCTAAAGTCAGAAAAAAAAATCCGTTTTACTTAACCGTGTGAGGCCATTTCAAGAGACACGCAGAAGGAATTGAAGAGGCCTTCACTAGTGGGCTTGATTTGGTCTTAAAGTGCAAATTAAGTTCACAAATAGTCTTACATGATCTTAAACCATAGGGACAGTTGGTCATCCGGGCACTTTACCTTAGCAACCGGCATCTGGGGTAAAACAAATCGGGCAACATGGCGGATCGCATTGACTTCTATGTAAAAGTTGGCAGAGTTCGTCCGAAGATATCATGCTTCACAGTGCCTTACCACTTGTGTCAGTGAGGAAGAGTTATTTACCTGGTCGATTTCCTTTACAGGCCTTTGTAATTAGCCACTGCTCACCTGGTCAAGAGATAAAATCGGCCTTAACTGCCGATCGTTATCTGTGATCGGGAATCTTACAGTGGTAGATTGCAAAGACCCATTAGCTTACCTGGATGAGCATGATATTCACATCTCTTTGAAAAGAAAAGCATATGGAAACAACTGATATTATCAAGGAAGGTTTCAATTGTACTATAATAACTGTTGATGTTGCATATAGTGCTGACACATATGACGGGGTAGATTTTGCAGGCCTACTGAATTGAACAGCACTGTTTAACTCTCAGGCACGAACAAAAGTGAAATTGTGGAAGCTTGCTGTTAACCAGGTGACACTACCAACACATTAATAAATTCTAATGGGATTTGTTAAATTTCAAAGACCCACGGAAAAGTAAACGACTATTGCAGCCTATAGGTCGTGCAAACGTGACTAAAGACGGGATTGTTGATCGAAACAAGATTTGGTCATAGCTATACATGCACTACGGGATTGATGTATGTGTGTATAGATTATTTTATTATAGATAAGGAGAAAGTCACTGTACCTTGTTTGGTATTTATGTTTGTCGTTTGTTACAGGAATTAATAAGTAATATTTACAAGAAATTGAGATTGCATCTTGTTTTGGCATGTGTGACGGTTTATAAATTCTTTTAGTTAAAATTGATGGACTATAACGTCAAACTTTTTTGTTGTAAGTTAACTGAGAATGTTATTAAGATAAGATAAAAACGTACGTCAATATATTGACAAACCTGTGAGTTAATGTCTAAATCTTTAAGTTATCAAGTAAAATATAAAAAAGTTGCCATAAATAAAGCGACCTTAAATGGTAAAATAACATACAGCTTTATTACCGTGTTTGTTATTCAATTTAATTTTAACCTTGTGCGTTTTGAAACTTTTAAAACGTTCTGTCGTCCATGATATTTCGCCAATTTTCGTACCAGAAAAGTGTACACTAAGATTGTAAACACTCATAGACGTATAGCTGCCAATATTAATACAGGTAACAAAAAGTTAGCAAGCAACTGCTTATGCTGTCCTATTACTATACAGACAAAAGAGGCCATGGGACCGATGACATTGCCCCTATCCCGTTCCCCTGGGTATTGCAGCAGCAGGTGATTTAATCACAATTTGTAGAAATCTTATTCTAAAAACTTCTCAGTGTTGCACATTTTCCAGGCCTTTCTTACGATCCACGTTCTAAGAAGCCATTCCTATTTCACCAAATTATGTACATGTATATACTTAGGGTGAACATTTGCGTATGCAGTTAATACCAATTTTATCCCATAACAAGTTAAACAGTAGTTTATTACAAAGGCCTGCTAACTCAATAGTCCAGGTAAATGATTCAACCCGCCAGACACAAAAGGTCAAGCACTGCCTTTGCAAAATCTTCTGCTGTAAAATTCCCGATCACAGATAACGATCGGCAGTTATGTTAGGGCCGATTTTATCTCTTTACCAGGTGTGCAGCGGCTAATTACAAAGGCCTGTAAAGGAAATCGACCAGGTAAATAACTCTTCCTCACTGACGTAAGTGGTCAGGCACTGTGAAGTATGATATCTTCGGACAAAGTCTGCCAACTTTTACATAGAAGTCAATGTGATCCGCCATGTTGCCCGATTTGTTTTACCCCAGATGTCGGTTGCTAAGGCGCGTGACGTCAGCCCGGCTGTCCCTATGAGTAAGACTATTTCTGGTCTAACAGCCAATTAAGTTGTCTCCCCTTAAACACTCTCCTATTGTGAGCAGAGGTGTCCTCTATTGTGAGGGGAGGTATCCCCCATTGTGAGGGGAGGAAACTGCTTGACCGCTTAAGTAGATGTTAGATCACTTTTGATCTTAAAAGCAGATTCAGTCCATTTTAAGACTACTGCTGTAATGTTTAAGATCGTGTAAGATCACTTGTGAACTTAAATTGCACTTTAAGACCAAATCCAGCCCACTAGTGCTTGTTGAAGGAGCAAGTTTTAGCAGTCCCCTTTTGCAATGGTTACACATTGTCGTTAGATGGTCCAAGATGTCCCATAAAGATCAGTTATGAACAGGGCGCCTCCATTGCCACGGTCATTGTGATGACATATGCTGATTGATTAGCGTTCTTACAGCTCTTCCAAGAAATCTACGCAGCTCTAGGCAAGAAAAAAGATGCCTCTCTCGGTCAGCTGACAGGTACAGATATTGCACACCTTCCAATGGAAGAGCAGAATTTTAAATTTACAATATAGGCAGGCAAGTTTTAGCATTTTGTTTAATTTTATCAGTGTCACATAATGGACTCTTGTTTTATTGAGACATATAATAGATATTTCACAACTTCTTGGAATGAAGAAGTCTCACTTGTACACACAGGCCATATTGTGTTTACCTAAAGGTCAATTATTTCCTTAAAAGAAAAGACTATAAATTGAACAGACTTGGCACCAACCCGTTTGTTTTAAAAAGAATAATACAATCTCTCCTTACAATAAGACGCTGTCCGCAATGGTACATATGAATAGGTTTGGTTTTGCTCGTTGTATAACAATGGAAAAGAAGTCATTCATAGTGATTGACTCAGAAGAGGGGTCAATCATAGCGAGTCTAGTGACTGACTCAGAAAAAGAAGAGTCATTCATAGAGATTAACTAAAAATAGGGGGTTAGACTTAATGACTCTGGAGAGGAGGAGAAAGTCATAGTGATTGGGGCATCCATATGCAATACTATTTCAATGTTTGAAATGGAAACGGTAAATGCAGAATATCATACAGACCAAGATACAGGTCAGGGTCAAAAGCAATCACTAGAAGTCCTACAAACAAAACAAACAAAATAATTTTCAAAGCAACTTACACAGATTCATTAGATCATGAAGGAATATGTCTTCGATTTTTACCACTGCTAAAGCAGGTGCATTTTCTGTTGTTGACCAAAAAGAATGGCTAAAATTACCCTGTTGCTACCAATGCCGAAGACACTACATGGCATAAAAGTCATGGCACAGTTCAAACTGCAGAACTAAATTATTTACGAGATTAGTCAAGGACATATTTCATATAGTCAAATAATACTTGACTTGCAAAACCATTCAAGTGCAATATATGGTAGCTAAGTCATGATTATATATCTTATTATTACACAAAGCATTTTACATCCAATGATGATTCAGTGTTACAAAATACATGTCAATAGTAAAGAGGCACTTAAGTGCAAACTTTGGTGCAAACTATAAGGAAACCATAGCATGTCTAAAAAATTATAGATCAAACTGTTTTATAGCCACGGTACTGGACCCTGGTGGATCTGCACTAAACCTGAGGGATATAAATTGCCCATGACCATTGTAGAGTGGAATGCGACAAAGTGCTGTTGATGTAGTAGCAAAGGTTATAGTGTATGTGTGAATGGTGGAGTGTGTGTTTTGATAAAAGAAAACAAACAAGGACTGTTGTGTAGAGTGTTAGGGCACTATAATCCTAAATTCGAGAGCTGACCGTTGAGCAGTGCGAGGGCAGCGCCATAGGTCATGGCAGCCAAAAGCAACATGCTTGCATGGAGCCTGTCTTTGCAGTGTCTGCCCTTAGCTTGTTCGACCAAGCGTTGGAACTCGTCACAGCAGGCAACATCCTAAAAGCTTACGACCACTACCAGGCCCAAATGAAAGAGGAATACGACCTGTACGTCATGGCCGTCATCTTACGTGTTGGAAAATGTAAAGAGAGGTTTTTCGGAGAGATCACGGAAGAGGAGGCATCGACCCCTCAAGCTGTAGAATCGAAACTCCAATCAACATACAATGCAGTTTACGGTGACTGAATTGTAATGTCACATGTAGAAAAGATACTTATCAGTCTGTTTTTCATTGTAAATCTTTTGATTCAGTGCGTTTTTTTGCATGGTCATGCATTATGCTACAGATCAATTGGTTGATCCCATTGTCTTAGCATACAGTCTTAGGGTAGTGATTGATGTTTGGTGCACTAAGAGGAGAGAATTTAAGGTCGTGTTACTTGAAAGAGCTTCACTCACTGCTGAATACTGTGAAATCTAAAAAAATAGCAACTCTATAAAGTTACAAGGAGGCAAACTTATAACCATTTGCAAAAAACCTACAATGCAGCAATTTGGTGGTCTTTAGTGATTCCACTTCTAAAAGCAAGATACCCATGTCAGTGGATGAATGGGAAAAGTTCAAAAGAGATTCCCTGAATTGAAGAGGTAATTACTGGGAGTAGGCGACAAGATGTGAACTTCGATGATAGATATGCGGTAAATGGGAACACTGATGGGTTCCACAATTTTCGAATGGTGTTGACCTATACATCTGCCAGTAATGCTTTTTTTATGACGATGCATTCAACAAACTCAGCAGGAAATATGTTGAATTCAAAAATTGGACACTATGCAGATTGTGCAACAGATTTTTTGTCTCTGCTTCGTGTTATCACAATCACCTCGCAACAAAGGCAAAAGGGCATCTCAAGAAAAAAAGTTATTATTTACTTGTGAAGCATGCCACAAATTTGTCAACAGACAAAACAAAAAGATGCACATTTGTTTTTCATACAAATGTCAGATTTGCAAAACACAGGTGCAAAAAGGTTATCTGTGCTACATGCAACCCTTAAAGAAACAGAAAATTTTCCAAAACATTTGTGAAAATGACAAGTCCGAGCACACGTCTTCTATATCTGAAGAAGAACCATCAACAACCATCAACCTCTACACATAAAGAAGAAAAAAGAAAAATCTTAATTACAGTACAAGACGGCCACATATTTTCTTTGACTTTGAAGCTATGCAGATTAACAATAGTTTGCATGAAGCTAATTTAGTTGTGGCACAAAGGGTATGTCTTTACTGTTTAGATTACGAGGTAACCTCCGAAAGCATCTGTGAAAGATATGGAGATCAAGAACAAAAATTTAGACAATTTTGTAGATATTACGGGACAAAAAGGACAAAAAATTGAGAATTTTCATTCAGCTATCACAATAGTAAGTGCCTGTGATGTGGTATATTGAGTCCTTTTTCTAAAGTCGGCTACAACCGTTATAATTCCACAAGGTGGGTATGTAAAGAAGCACAAAACCTCAGAAAAGCAAGAAAATATTAAGAGGTGCAAGACAGAATTGACCCCAAGAAGCTTATTATGGCGTGTTCACTCTGTGTAGAGCGTGTGCTACTAACTGTAAACAAAGAACAGGTTGCCATACTAGTACAGAATGTAGCTTAACAAGCACAGGGGTTTCTGTTAAATTAAAAATGAAGGTGGTCTCAATAGGGCACACCATAGTTTGTTTCCACGAAGTATGGCAATCCCAAAAGCCAAGAGGGTGCTCTTTTTGCTGAGTACATGGACACTTTTCTCAAACTAAAACAAGGGGCCAGCATATACCCTGCAGGTTGTGAGACACCTGAGGAAAAAAATAATAAAATAAAAAAATAAAAAAACAAAGTTACTTCCACCAATATGCTCAAAAAGAAGGGATACATTAGAACCTGCAATACTAATCATGGCAGCACACTCAACTGCCCATGCACGTCTGGTCTTGTATAAGGCGTTGGAATTTGTAAACAAAAAAGTGCTGTACTTTGATACAGATTCCATCACTTTTCTCGTTGATGGAAAACCCGAAACTGAAAGGTATTTATACTCCATAAGAGGGTCGTATTTGAGCGACTTTACCGATGAACTAAACCAGAATGATTACATAACCCCGTTCTTGTGTTGAAGCAAAAAAATCATGCTTACATTACTAAAAATGGAAAGAATGTTTGTGAGGTAAAAGACATCAGTTTGAACTATACATCAGCTCAAACTGTCAACTATGAAACCATGTTGAACATGGTGCACAGCAAAGGGACGAGAAACGTTGTTGTAACTTCTATTACAATCAAGAGAAATCCTCAAACAAAAACTCTCCATTCCACAAAAGAACAAGGCAGCAAAGCTGTCAAATGTACAGACAAAAAGCAGGAAATAACTATGCACAAAATAGGCTACTGTCAATTCTGATGCAAAAGTACATTATGTTAAACTGCAAATTCAACATCAAATTTTAATTATGCTCAACAGGTAATACCAATGTAAGTAAAACATGTAACAAGCATAAGGCTTCAGGCCCATGGGAGTTAAAGTTCACACTTTGAAAATGTATAACTTCCAGAAAAAGAAGCCAATTAGACTACTTTTCCAACCCAGGCTGCATTTTAGTCCTGCATTTCTTTTTTGAACATTTGGCAATCATAAGTAACATGGTTTTCCCATAATGGTCATCATGGCAGCAGCACCCATAATTGTTTTCTTCTATTCTGATGCAATATTACATAATGTTTAACAGCATAATGACCGTCAATTTTTAATAATAAAATAAACGTATCATGGATTTTCAGAAAATGTGACTAGCATGGGTCTTCAAGCATGTAGAACTTCAAAGTCACACCTTGAAAATGCCAATATGTGAAATATGCTGAAAAGTGAAAAAAGCATAACTTCTACAATAATGGCCCGATCATGCTGATTTTCGAACTTGACCTGCGTTTTATGAATATTCATCAGCTCTGTAAATATGAAGCCAAAAAGTAAAACTGCCTTCCACTTATCGTGTTTACAATGAAAGTGCACGGCGCCGGCGCCGGCGATGACGGCGACAACAGACGCAGGTGATGGCAATATGTACAGACACATCTATATATATATATTTCCTGTACTGTTTGAGAACAGTAAGTGACATGGTTTTTCTTAAATGGTCATCATGGGAACAGTGCCCAAAATAGGTTTTTTTCAAATTTTGATGCAATATTACATAATGTTTAACAGCATAATGACCATCAATTTTTAATAATAAAATATTAGTATCATGGATATTCAGAAAATGTGACTAGCAAAGGTCTTCAGGCCCATGGAACTTCAAAGTCACAACTTGAAAATGCCAAAATGTAAACAAGACAGCACTGTTCTGAAATGTTTTTTTTTTTCATTTTTAACAATTTTTAACATAAAACAAAATTAACAGTTTACTGCCATTTTTATATGATCAACTAAGAAAATTGATGAGATGGGAAAAATATCAATAAAGCAGTGTTAAATGTCCAATTTCTTCCATTCTGAGATTCTGAACATAGTGAATGATTGAATCTGACAAACTGCAATGATATGAGTTTATTTCCATTTTTGAAACTTTATTACACAATACACGATAACAAGTTTACCATCATTTTTACAAAATCAACTAACAATGTTGTAAAGATGCAGGAAATGTCAAACAAAAACTTTAACATATCTTATTAGTTTAATAATGAGACTGTTAACATGCCTAAGAATTGAATCTGAGGAAATGTGAAAAATATGCTGAAAAGTGAAAAAACAGCATAACTTCTACAATAATGGCCTGATCATGCTGATTTTCGAACTTGACCTGCGTTTTATGAATATTCACCAGCTCTGTAAATATAAAGCCAAAAAGTAAAACTGCCCTCCACTTATCGTGTTTACAAGGAAAGTGCACGGCATCGGCATCGGCATCGGCATCGGCATCGCCATCGCCATCGGCATCGGCGACGACAGACGCAGGTGATGGCAATATGTACAGACACATCTGTGTCTGTACATAAAAAAAGACTTATAGATTTCAATACACTAAGAGACAAATTCAACTGGGCGGTGTTACAACACTACCTTTTGGATTTTAAAGAAATTTACATTGAGTTGTTTTGATTTCTAGGTGCTATTGTTTATGTCGTGTAAATTGAAATTCACTCCTTAACTGCATCATTAAAGAAATTTGCACTTTCATATAAGACATTGTTGTTTCTCTGCCTAAGCTCTGTTGCTATAAAACAGTTTGACCTATAATTTTTTGATTGTGGCGATGGTTTTATCACAGTTTGTGCACATGTGCCCTTTTAATCCTCACGTCTCTGCACTGTGACTCTAAATATTTATCATGCCTGGTGTGTGAGAGACATCACGTCACTGCAATACAATGACATAACATCTCACATTCTATTTGACATAACTTAGCACGCACCATAAGACATAAATACACAGCTTTGCCAGGGATAAATCTTGTTCTTAATGCATGGTTATCACAGCGATAATGGCTTCAGTTAATAAAAATGAATTAAATGTACCATGTCAGTGACAACCTCTATTAGTATTATTGCTCTTGAACCCTCTCGTAGGGTACCACTAACACTCAACAAAATTGCCAAATGCTAAAACTGACTTAAACTGGCTTCACAAAGCAGGGTTGATATAACCTGTTGTACTGAAATTTAAACTACATGAAGAAACAAGTGATGAAAAAAGCAATTTGGCTAGTTGAAAAAAAATGCTAGTGCTACCTCATCTCTCATAGTATTGGCATGTGTTTCACAGTCCTACTTATCTCTAAGCATCACTCAGCTGTGGGTCGTTGCTGAAATGGTATTTTTCACATCTTACTGTTGCAGCACTATAGGCTCCACCCAACAGGACTTTTACTGCTCTTTCTTTTCTGTTAGAGGTGTTTCTTTCTTTGCATCCACTGCTGCTTCTCTCTGCTTCTGTCCCTCCAAATACTTGCAGTCGTCTATTGCAAACCTACATGAAAGATCATAATGAATGTTACAGTAGTAAGTAGGGGGTATAATATAATACCCAACTATGTGCTTTTATTATAGCTACAATTTTCCAAATGAAAATCATACTATATAATGTGAACCCCCAGGAAGTAAGGTCTATCCAGATGAATCAATCTAAATCTGTGGGAACCCAGTCATAGACTACTATCAGTTGCCTTTACAGTTAGACAGTAAAGAACTCTGACTCTGAATCTGTCTGGTCAAAACATCTACAGCCATTTAATGTGCTCTTTCTGCAATATCTGCCAATGTAACATATCAGGTACGTGTAATGTAATAACATACCTATAAAACAGCACAATAAGGGGAGGCGTCCCAGCATGCCAGAGGGAATGGGCATCAAAGGTCCACCATATTGGAGGAAAATCTCCCAACTCCAGGGCCGCCAGCACCCCCGTCGTGACCACAGGTACGAGACACTTCCAAACATATGGCTGCTGTTTTCTATGGGAAATACACCAAAGGACCCAACCTATAGCATTGGCTGCAACTGAAAAGAGGATGAAAAAAACACTTCAAAAGATGAGACTTAAAAAGTTTAGAGAAATTTATAAAAGCTCTTATCTAAGTGTCACTTCTTTAGATTATCCAAGAATTTTAATTAGTTTTTTGTAACAATTTTTATTTCATTTCTTTCTTTTATCTAAAATGGTAAAATGACTTAAGTTTTACATATTTTAAATAATATATGATACAGAATGGTTGAATAAACATCCATTATCATCATCACTATTGTTGTTAGTATTATTATTGTATCTAAACAACTCTTCACCCAAGAATCTGTGACCAAAAGCTGGCCTTAACTTTCAGGCAAAATATTTCACTTACTTAAACCCTAGATAATTAATTTTCCAGCACAGCAAAAACTCACCTATGGTAATATTAACCTTCATGTTGTAGCCATAGTCAAAGCGTCTGTATGTCAGGTAATGGACATGATATGTATAGAAGAGAAGTAAAGGCAGGGCTGTGACTATAACCTTTAACTTCTTTTCGGTACCAATAACCCTGAAAATAGACCAAAGAGATCAATTTCTGTCTGATTTGCCTTTATTTTATTGCAAGTATCTAACACGTTTATCATTTTATCTAAAATTTCGTTGTCTTTTATCTTTCTGTAGAGAGACACTTTTTTCTTTTCCATTTTATTCCAGGTAGTTGTTATTTCTTTATTATTTATATACACAACAACATCTTTAATGACAGATATACATTTATAAAGAACCTTTAAGCTGCCATATTGTTGACGTCAGGCTAACATGACAAAATTTATCACCCGGCCAACATTATCATTGAACCCATTTGCCAAATGATTAATTAACTGTAACTCTGAGTCAAAAAGACACCCACCCCCCCCCCCCCCCACCACCACCAGCAAGTTAAAATTTCAGAGCAGAATCCAATCTACTTACCTGAGAAGAAGTAAATAAAATTGTGTCAGCACCAGTAAAGCAGCACTAAAATAGTCTAGTTTCTGGAATAAACCAAAGGTTAAAGTCACTGTCCTGCCTTAACATTTGCTTACATTGTAAAATTCCTATGATAAGAATATTGTGATTATATATATATATATATGCCTTGTTTTACTCTAATCACTAAGTCTCTATGGCAAAAATAATTTATTTAGTCAAGAAATTCTGTTTATCAAAGATATTCTACTTCTGCTAAGGAGAATTTAAACCTTCCTTGCAAAATATTTATTACAAATGATCCAAAGGTCAAGGTCAGGAAGAACACGGTCAAACACACCGTGGGGGCTGATATCAGTGGCAATGACTTCAGCACTTTTAATTCAAACTTAAGGGGTTTGAGTGGAAACATGTACAATTTCCCTTTGTATATGTATGTACATCACATAATGTTCTGCTACCCTCTTGTTCTGCATGCTATTGTGTACATCTGCCTCTTGGGTAGAGCTTTATTTATTACTTAAACAAATAACAGTCTTATCATAATAATCCTTCCTGTGTGTGCCTGTGTATTTTCAAAGACTCCAATCATGCTCTGCAAACCCAAAGCTTTTATCTGGGCCAACCCTTTGTCCAACAAGCATTAAAAAGATTACATAATCCACTCCATCCCCTCTACCAGGGTCACTGATTGATTTTCCACTAGATATGTACAGATAATGTCACAACCATCATATACACTAGACGCATAGCCAATTTGAACATGCTCACAAACTCTTTAATTCCCCAATCCCCTGTTGAGATATTATGCAAAAAGATTACAAATCTTTCTAAGCAGTCCTCTTTGGAATTAGCCCCTGTGACACCAAGTATATAGGCCCCATTCAGAGTGGATGATCCAAGTACTTACCGATCCACCAACTAAATATGGCTGACCATAGTTCAAAAGGGATGCCACTGATTCCTGATGGTCACCCCAACTCCACAGGCGCCTAGTAATTAAACCACAGAGTAGAGATTTAATCCGTTTAAAGGTGCCTGTGGAGTTGGGGAGACCTTCAGGAATCAGCTGCATCGCTTTTGAACTATGGTCAGCCATATTTAGTTGGCGGATCAGTAAGTACTCATCCATTCTGAATGGGGCCAGAGATATCAAGTGACAGGCCCCCATTACTAGTATAGAGTTACATATAAATATCAATACCTCTGTAATGGGCCAATCCCTGGCATGAAACATGGCTGAACATAACCAGGTCCAAACTGACACCTGATAATAATAAAAATAATAATCTATGAAAATCTTTAAATGGGTACATCTTACTTTTTTCCACAAAGGTCTTAATCACACTACAAAAAGAAAATTAACAGAACTGGATTTCTTCTTTTCAGTTACATCTGAAACTTCAGTACACTAGCAAATGTACAAAGGGGGTTGTTTTTTGCTTAATCCAAAAATAAACTGAATTAATTTTCAAAAATCAGTATCCATTTCCCTTAGCAGCAATCAACACTGTTATCATATCATAATCTTATCTAATCTTTCTTTTAATAATTTTTATATATAGCATTTAAATGACAGCCTTGCTGCTTACCAATGCATACAGATGCCATGCATAAAACATGGGGGAGGCGGACGACACTTCTCTTCTAAACTTGAACAAGTTCAGGTGAGCCAGAGCATTCAGTATGGAGAATATCACAGATGCTGGCTCCTGCAGCCCAAACAACCGGATAAAAGGCCACTGGAAAACAAAGAGAAACAGGGCTGCTTACATGCATTTTATTACGCACATGCTTAAACACAAAATGCAATAATCTTGGTAGAAAGAATAGTGACATTGTTTAAATAAACAATTAATCAGGATCTATACAAAATTCACCTTATCAAGCAAAAAAAAAAAAAAAAAAAAAAAAAAGGCACTACCTTGCAATGAATTGGATCAACATAAAAAAAATTACAATTTAGCAACAGACATCTAAATCTGAATTGTCAAACTTGTCTCAAACAAGTTCCCACACACAAGCACAAACAGTTCCACAAACTTACCTTGCCATAAAACTGTGGCACAGGGGAGCCATCTTTCTGAAAGGCCTCTACTGCTCTCCACATGCAAAAGTAGCTGCACTCGTCTGGGCACGTCCAGTTCAGCAGCCTCATGTACCACGGTAACTGCTCTGCCCATGCTGCATCCGACACGCGACACGAGGCCAGATAACAGTTTTGTAAACACTTCTGGAAGACTCGAGTGCCATCACCGAGGGAGCCGAAGGTCAGCTGTATGATGCTGAGAATGATTAAGATTACTGCTGATATACATCCTGCTGGATGGATGAGAAGCATGACACATCTATATCTGAAGAAAAAGAAAATGAAATCAATCATCAATGCCATGAAATGAATACAGTATATTAAAAATAAATAAATAAAAAAAAAAAACAGCAACATTCTTGGTAGTTCTCTCCCATTTAGAGTATAAATATACTTATATGTAGTAGCATGGAAAAAATTAAATAAATACATTCAAATATTTAAATTACATATTTAAAAAAATATACCATGCATTTTTATCAAAGAAATGGCCATGCTACTTGACCCAACTGATTAACTTATCTCCTTTTACCCAATACAAATTTCCTTCTAGCAATGCAGCCAACCTGTTACTTTGCGGCTAGATTGAAGAGGTTCTCATTTCAACCACGACTACTCAACTCTGCCCAACTTACCCGTTCCTCTACACCTTCCAAGACTAGCGTAAAACCTCCCCAGTATCACAAGCCAAGTCATCTGAACATTAAAACTCCTGGACTCTGTTAACACTGCGGGGTTAATCACCCCATATGGCAAAAGCCAAGTATGAAGCTCAACCCATTCTTGCCGATGTTGGCACCTCGCCCCTCCGTTGCTAAAGTGAACAAACCAGTAAACTACAAGAGCTTATATGCCCCAGTAATCCCTTATGCAATGCCCATCCCTTTTCACCCAACATATTTACACAATATATAGTGAACAAACAATTTCCAAGTCCATAGCGATTGTCCACTATATAGCTTAAGATGTGTGAAGACAAGAAACACTCCTGACCGACAAAAGATCCAACTTGCCACAACCTTTAGGTTTGAGTTTTTACCCCCTCTTTGACTTACAACAGCTAGCAGTTGTTTTCACATGTAACCCATTTTAGTTTAAAATTTAATGTCTGTGGAATTCTCTATCTGCAACTCTAATTTGAAATGCAGATTAAGCAATCAACTCATTCCAGCAAAAGGGGGCCAAGTCCAACAGGAAACAGTAAAATTAGCCCTGGACTTAAGTGCAAACACACCTGACAAACACAGTGTTTACTTTACCCCCCAGACCTTTTCTATCAGTAAACCTCAAGCCTTTGCTGTATATTATAACAGCAACAACTTCACCCAAAACGTTATGCAAGGCTCAATATTGCAATGCTGTTGTCCTTCGCACAGTAACTATATATGTTAACTTAGTTGGAATAATGCTTAATGGGGGAATAGAGCAATACATGATAGATGTGTAGCTTTTACGTGAAAGCGTGCAACAATTAAAGCAATCTGAATTTGTATACACTTAACCAATTCTCTAATTACCACTGGAAATCGTACTCTTTTAGCTTGACACAAGGTCAAATTGTGGATCAGTCAAGCATACTGCGGGTCACTTGGCAATTATAATTATGCATTCTACCGCAAAGGCGGTTTTAGGGGAGGACCGGCGGTCTTTTCGAAATCCCGTAACGAAACTGGTACACGACCCTTCCACACGAAAGAGAAATTATAAGGCGTTTTAGGGGCTATTTTCTAGGCCCATGTATCTTAATACTTCTATTAGCTTCAATTTCTGCTTTTATAAAGCGACACTTACTTAAATGAGATACTCACTTTCTCTAAAAACCCGCCAAAGTTCTAAAGAATTAGCTATTAGTGCAAGCTAAAACAAATATTGTATTGCAAGCCCAACAGCATTTTCCGGCGTGATTCTATTTTCGGGCAAAATATGTCAGAATACAGCATGTAAAGAACTAGTAATTTCTTAGGATAAAATAGATTTGAAATTATATGAAATATTATCCATAAGTTGTTTACCAGTTCCCTCAGCAGTAATGAATATTTTTTCCACTGGAAAATGTTTTGCATGGGTCTGTGATAATATCGCACGGATGTTTTCATGGCTCTGATTGGTTCCTTTTTTAGCGAGTGTCCAATTGGATGGCAACTTACAAACTTTCTCGTCAATTTACACTTCTATATCCGGTTTGAGAAAAAAGGATGACCACCCTCCCCCCTTAAGCCCGATGAGCAACAGAGACAAAATTTATCACGGAACCTGAAGACCAACCGAAATGGCGGCATCAGAGAGCACAGACGGACCAGTCTTGCACGTGATAGTGGTCGGATTTCATCATAAGAAAGGGTGTCAGGTATAGATAGCCCTCCTCAGTCAATGTCACGAATTGCACATATTTAGTGTCTTATTGATTATTAATTCTTCTGATCATAATTGTTGCAAGCAAAGAAGCAATTTTTCACAGACTTGGCGTTTTTAATTAATGCAAATATACTGATAATGGAAAATAAATACAGTCCTATTTACAGCAACCCAACTCTCTCTCTTCATGTGTGTGTGTGTGCTTGTGTGTTACTGACCAAATTTTGTCTTGGAAACTCGTGTAGAGTTCAGGTCTTTCTTTTTGTTTGATTTAAATGTGTATTTACAGATTCTGAATCTTATTTTTTTAAAAAACTTATTTCAGGTTGAGTATTCCTACCCTCCATTGATAAAGGGAGAGCCAGTAGACAGCCATGAGGTGCCTGATGAGTGGAAACATCTACCCTCTCTAGCTCTGCCTGATGGGGCCCACAACTATGAGAAAGGTAACTCCACTGTGGCAAAGCTGCCCTCCTTATATTTCATCTATAAGCATTATAATATGTATGTCCTTAAAAAGCATTCTCCCTTTTATACACACTTATGCAAGATGTATTTTATATTATATGGGGATTTTTGCTCAAAATTTAATTGTTATTTTAAAACTTTTTTCTCATACTTGTTCATAAATAATTATTTCAACTCATCCCTGCACTTAAATTTGATGTTTTGCACCATAAGGTTCTTTTATTTGATGGGTTTTGTCATTTTAAAAGCACAGATAAGGAAATATGTATAAGTAGCTTTACAGCCTGTTTACGCATTTCAAATGTATGTGTAAGGCATACTTTAACAAAAATAATTACATCCCAGGGGCGGATTTAGGCCGTCTTCTGGGTCTTCCGGAAGACGGTCAGATTTTTAAGTTTACATTGACGGGTATCTAATATTTTCTGTCGGAAGACGGTCAAAATTGAGGACAAATTAACAAAGATAATTTGGAAGACTGTCAGAAAATATCTCTGGATCCGCCCCTGCATCCCATGTGATAAAGAGTCAATTTTTTTTGCTACTTGTACTGTGATTTCTTTGATATCTAATGGCACTTAATTTAACATTATACACGTTCATATTTGTAGACTGTCTAAATCAACATCTGTGTATACATCCAATGTCTGTATAATAATATAATATGTCTGTTTGCTATATTTTCAGACACCATATTTTTCCATCTGAAGGCACAGGGAGGAAGAAATGACACAGTGTATGGAGTGTCATGTTACAGACAGATTGATGCCACAGTGAGTTCTCACTACATTTTCTGAACAAAATAAAAATAAAAAACTAAACATTAAAAAAATTGATTAGATGGAATGCTGTGACATATGCTTGATATTGTTGTACATAATTGAATTGGTTGCATGTGCTACAGAAGGTTTGCAACACACTGTTATAAGAATAACTGCAAGATGTTCACCATGTGTCTCATGTCATATAATCACATTAGCTGCTGAGGTAGCATGCAGTCAGTTAACCTATGCAAATTGGCTGGAAACATAAAAAATCAACTCTGGTTCACACTGAAATATTTTCAAAGACATTTCCACATGGGAACATACGTCATGATAAGTTACTGGTAAATATTAAGAAATAGAAGAAAAGTAAAAGTATTAAATAAGTTATTTTCTTCAGGGAGTAGATTTCCTTTAAAGTCATAATAACTCTTCATTTTGGCCAAAAATTGGATTTTCCTGGAGTAAACGACAATTTTCCCATACTTACCAATGGTCAGCGACCCCATTCCTGCATTCAAAGTTAATCCAGGGTTTTTTTCCTAAACGTGCGTTTTTTTTTTGTTTGATGACGGATCTCTCTCTGACATCGCATAGTCACTGTTGACCTACTTAAAACCGCGGGAAAAGCAGACAACAACAACACTATATAAGATTCATGAGATATATTCGTCTTTTTGTTAAAAATACATTAATATCCACAATGTGTGTCATTCTGGGCTTTTCGTTATCCGACGCACTGTACAAAAACTCGCAACTTAGTCTGCGTCTGCATTAAAATACGTTTGGTGCCATATGTTATTTTGGTCTTGAATGAACGCGAGAATCCGCGTGACACCATTATGTCATTAGCAACGAATGCCTTGATGACCGGGAAGAAAAGCATCGAAAGCCCTATTGACAAGCACAGATTTTAGTTTTACTACAATAACGGCCGTTTTAGAGTTAAAATACAATAGAATATATTTCCATGTGTTGTTTACGATGTATTTCATGCGGAATTTTGAATCTCAAACGAAGAGTTATTATTGCTTTAAGTTGGGACAAATGCCTTCAACATCTTACTGGGATGTGAATTTTTCAGTTTTTTTTTAACTGGATTTTTAAAACTTAGTTTCATTAATTTCCCGGATTAATTGCACATCATTGTCAGTTTTCAGGACCCTCCCTCCCTTCTTACAGGAATGTGATTTTTTTAGTTTTTTTCCCCATTTTCAGGTTTTTTTAACTGCCTTTGTAAATAAGTTTTAAACCTTTTCTGGGATAATTGCACAACATGGTCAGTTTTCAGCCCCCCACCCTTCCCCCTCATCAGCCCCAAGTCAATCACATCCCTGATGTTGTATAATATTTTGAGTGTTCCTTTTCATATTTTGAACCATTTTCTTATCCTATGTTGCAGCACTTAGTAAACCGCACTGCAGATGTCACCAGGAGCACAGTGCAGAAGTCAGTTTGTGTGCTGTCAACTTTGGTGAGTGTGGGCGGATTCATTTACCTGTCCAGCCTTAACTTGATTTTTTTTTCCCCGTTTTTCATCATAAAAGTTATTAACTGTTTCAAACCTGTATTGTTAAATTGTTTGACAGACCAAGATTTTTTCAAGATCTGTTTTGGTTAACAAATGTATTGAGATTGAAGCCATAGCCGATCTTATAACTACTGGGATAGCGCTAGCAATTTTTTTCGTTTAGCCAAATCACTATTTTTTTTTGTCAATTTGTTATCAAAATGGTTATATTTTGACTAAAGCAAGTCAAATCGTGCCTTTTTTCTTTAGCCAATTTAAGTCAGTACTACTTTAAACATGGTAAAAGACTTAGAGCGCATTCTCAACGAATTAAGCCAGGCTTTACAAAGCCGGTGACCTAAAAATGGCGGACGTACATGAAAGAAAAACCGCCTAATCTTTTAATAGTCTCTCCGCCTCCCCACACGTCGTCCCTGCGGGGTACAGTAATTAAATCGCGTCTCCGTTCGCCATGCGGAAGCTACCTGAGAAATATTAAGTACGCATGCTCATCAGTTAAACTCGTGGTAAAGAAAGCATGGCGGCTGAAGGCGATCGAAGGAAAAAAAGCTCTTCTGTTCTATTATCTTTGAAAACAGAGACGAAAAAGGAATAATTTGGCCCGTAGAGCAGCAATGAATCGACTATCTACGGAGATAATATCACCAGAGATATTCACGGAAATATTAATGTTCGGAGCCGAGAATTAATTACTGTACCCCGCAGGGACGACGTGTGGGGAGGCGTGTGAGAGGCGGAGAGACTATTAAAAGATTAGGCGGTTTTTCTTTCATGTACGTCCGCCATTTTTAGGTCACCGGCTTTGTAAAGCTTGGCTTAATTCGTTGAGAATGCGCTCTTAATGTGGTTTGTGCCTTTGAGCCATGCCATTTCAACCCTTCCTCAAAGGACCTTCAAGTTGATTATTTGTCTTGATTGACTTTTGGATATGGACAGTGGAAGGTCAGAGTTAACAACATTTTTGTCATCATTATTTAAGAAAAAATATTATTTATTGTCACTTATATATTGACAGCCCCTGTACAGCATTCTCCAGAGCAAGCTGGAGCTGATCACCCATGCCTACTTTGATCAGGGAGACTTCACCATTGTTTCACTGCTAGAGGACACCTACAAACATCTTAATGCTTGCTTGGAGCCTTGCACCATAGATGGATCTAGAGTGTTTGTAGGTAAGGAAATGGTAGTGGGTCAATCACTTTCTCTCTGATCTCCCCTATTTTTCTCCTTTTCTTCCTTGTCTTGCTTTTTTTTCTCTCTCATCCCCTATTCATTTCCCAGTGCCTCCACCCCATCTCTCTCTTTCTCTGTCGCTCTCCCCAATCCTCTCTCTTCCTCTCCTCTCCCTCTCTTTCTCCCTCTCCCTCTCCCCTCTCTTTCTCTCTCTCATACCCCCCCCCCACACACACACACACACACTTTAACGTCACACTCTCTCTCAGATTTAGGAGTATTTTTGTTTCTCTGTCCTTTTAAAGCTTCTATCTGTATTTGATTTCAAATGGATGGATATTATTCTTCAGGTCTGTCTGCGCGTGACGTGGTCCTGATGTACAGATATAAGATCCTGGTGTTGTTCAAGCTTGTCCTGCTGGAGAGGAAAGTCCTGTTCTACATGTCACCTGTCAAGATGCTCTGCAGTGTCATCTTGTCCCTGCTGTCACTATTTCCTGGTGGGTTAATTAGCCTGTGGTGTCACCTTTTTTCATAGCAGTTAGATTTACTCGTCAATTTTAACTGTTTGTACAGTGCAGAGAGATCCCAGGTCACAAACAGGTTAAATTCTGAGAGGTTGGCTTTAAGTCGCTCTGTCTGTACTGCAGCTTGCAGTATGTACAGTAGTATATTATTGATATATGCTATAGTTTTAAGTTTGAAAGGTTGCCACATGAAATACAGAGCTGTACCAGTGCTTGAAATATGTGTAAAAAAAAATCAAGTATTCATTTACCTGGTTTTGAGTGACTGGTTTTGAGTGAAAGGGTAGTGAAAAGTTTTATTGTTCATATCTTTGAAAGTTTTGTAACTTGGGTCACTCTGTTCTTTTTTTTTTAAAGATATTGGACAATTAATAACGAGTGCTTTGGATAAAACTTAAACCAATTTTTTGAGTGCTCTCTTCTTTACAGAAATATTTGAGGTTGTCAACAAGCTTTAAGCATTTTTCTTCACTATTTAGGGCTGGTTGAGTGTGGTCTGAAGGAAGCGGCTACTTATACAAAGCACAGGCAAGTCTCTCCAACACTCCACTCTACAAGTGCTGAGGCAGACGACAGTGGGGAGGAATTCCTGGAAATAAAATACCGAGATTCTAAAAATTCTCCAGAAATCAATCTGAAATCCAAAAGTAGTGAAAGTGATGCTGTTGCTCCTGTGTTAGAAGGCCAAAGGTCTCCGGGTGAAGGTCAGTCTGATGTGGGTCAAAGGTCACCAGGTGAAGGTCGTGATGAAAGGTCACCAGGTGAAGGTCAGTCTGCCTCAAAGAGTGATATAGATTGGAAAGAAGATCATTATGGCCAAATCTCAGTGGACTGTACGCAGATACATTCCAAATCCATGGAATCAGTTTCAAAAGATAATAGGAGTCAAGGGGTTAAAAATGGTGGTCAAACGTCTGTCATGGAGGACCGAGTCCGAGCAGCAAGTGATCCTTTGCACATTGTAGATGACTATTATGCCACCAGTGGTAATCAGTCTGGTTGGGACACTGCTGCTGACCAGAAGGTGGACACTGACCACCAACACAGACACCACACTTGGGCACATGATAAAGCACCTGATTTGAACCCACTTTACATAGAATCCATCACCCACAAGGAAAATTTACAAACCCACGACAAGCTGTACACAGACTCCAGCATTCTCGAAGAGTCACCCACAAAGGACCCGAGTCCTGATCCTTTAGGAAATATAGAGGCCATTACTAGAGTGAGCCCAGTACAGAACCAATCATACAGGATGGATGATAGCATAGAAGGCAACATGGATCTGCAGGGTTTGGAGGATCTGGATTCCCCAGAAAGTTTGCGACAGATAGATTCAGAAGACAACTGTTTTTCGTGGAATGAGGATAGATCCATGTTACAAATTAAAGACGAGGCCGAGGAAAAAGGTGGAGACCATCAGGCGACACCCGAGAATTCTGGGACATTTCTGGGTACAAAGGTGGAGGAGCCACAGGAGATCAACATCGAGCGTGGAACGTCAGAGGATGGAGTTTTCATGACAGCGATGGCTACTGCCGCAGCAGCCTCGCAGAAAATGAGAAACAAGAGAAATGTGATATTTCGCAAACCTTCGGATGAAGTAGCTGAAATCAACCACACTAAACAAGATGGGGAAGAAAAGGATGCCTCGGCAGGCACTGATGCGAAATCAAAGCCAGAACTTATTCACAGTGATAGTGTTAGCTCTGATAAATCTACAAGCAGTAACATTAGTGCTAAGTTGAGGGAGAGTTTTAGTCTAGCCTTCAGCTCAAGTGTTGACTGGGTAAAGAGGCGTGAGGAACCAGAAAGCCCAAACAGCCCCACAAGGCTAAAGGTTAAAGTACGCCCCATGTCCCCCATAAACTTTGTGGTGGATGAATGCGGATTTCCTCTGTCTATATTCACAAAGGTAAATTTCTGCCTTTTTCACATCGATCAATACATATATCTGTATCAGAATACTTGGGGAAATTGACAACTTAGTCGTGTGGCTGTCATGTAAGAAAATCACCCAAATGGAGCCTCTGTACTTAACATAGCCAGTTAATCAGATTTAGTTTGATTGGTACTTTGATTGGGGCTTATTAACAGCTGTGATAGATTTTGTAAAAGGGAGTATATAACTTCTTAGATCCTGTCTTAAATATTTTTACACCAAAATGAGCTCAATGTGAAAAAGGCCTATGACTCGACTTTTAATTCCACTAGTACTGCTTGTGTTTGTCTGGTATGCCTTGGTAAGACTTAGATTTAATTTAAAAAAACAACTTTCATTAAATATTGGAAATCAATGCTGAAGGCAAATATTATGCAAGATTTATTTTGATTGGCTTTTTAAATATTTCCAGGGCTCTCTCTGCCATCCATATCTCTCGTTACAATTTTTGGATTTACTAGAGGAGGTGAATGTAAGAAGCTTTGTGATTGGTGCTACAAATGTTTTATTCAGGCAGAAAAAGCATCTCACTGATGTCATTGTTGAGGTATGTAGAAAATAATGTAAAAGATATCTATCTCATGTATTTCTGAAATGCCTTTCAAATCTTAAGTTTTTAATGAAAACTATATATAACTTGTTATAAATCATGACTTTTTCATAATTGATTTAAACCTGTCTGTAATAATTTACACCAACTTAAGTCATGAAGACTAGTTGGAGAAAAATTTGCAGAAAACTTGATTTTTGTTGATAACCATAATAAATAAATAGATAGATAGATAGATAGATAGATAGATAGATAAATAGATAGATACCCATAGCTACTACAGTAAAAAAAAAAAGAGAGAATGAGAGAGAATGATTTTTTTGTAATCCTCCCCAGACCGAGGAAAGCAAGATCACAATCCATGACAGTGAACTGAAGAGACAGCTGGCCCTGTCCACTGCAGACCTGAGGTTTGCTGATTATCTCCTGAAAACTGTGGAAGGAGACAGCACGGATGCTTATCTAGATGGAACCAGTAAGTCAGGATTTAAGGAATTAGAGCTAGGTAAGAGGGGGAGGGGGTGGGTGGGAGTGGGGTGTGGATGCATGCTGGTAGAGGGGTGAGGGAAGGGAGTAGAGACGGGAGCTGAGGCAAGTATTGGTGATACTGAGAGCAGGGAGTTTTGTTTAAAATTTGTTTTAAATTTTCTTAGAAACTTCAAATCTTTTATCTTGAGGTTACCAAATGTCTAAAACTCACTACTGTGTCAGATGTTGGACTATCTTTTATCCACATCTGGTGATCATGTGTATACAGATAAGTAAACATAAGAATTTGGAAAATAAAATAAATATGTAAAAATATGAGTATCAGAAGTTGATTTCCTTTTAGAGATAAAACTTAAATTCAGAACTGGAAATTGAAATATTTATGAATGGGGCTTAAAGAAGAATTAAAATTAGATACTGGGCTTGGGTCATGACAAAGCTCTTCTCAGCTGTGTCATAATCTCCTATTTTATTAGATGTACCTACTGTAAATCACTGAATAAATGATTCACACAATGATATACATATGTAATATGGACAGTGATAACTCTGTGACATGAAGTAATAGTAATACTGTATTGTGTGTCTCCAGGCTGGGAAGGTGGTGATGAGTGGGTCAGGGTACAGTTCAAGGTGTACCTCATGTCACTGCTGGCCACAGTACAGAAAGGAGGTAGGTTATAGACTATAGCTAGTGTGTGTGTGTGTGTGTGTGTGTGTGTGTGTGTGTGTGTGTGTGTGTGTGAGAGAGAGGTACAGAGAGAGAGAGAGAGTGTGTCTGTGTGTGTGTGTGTGTGTGTGTGTGTGTGTGTGTGTGTGTGTGTGAGAGAGAGAGAGAGAGAGAGAGCATGTGTGTGTGTGTATGTGAACATGTGTTTGAGAGAGTGAAAGAAAGCGAATGTGTGTGTGTATGTTTGTGAAAGTGAAAAATAGAGAATGAGAAAGGTGTGTGTGTTTGTGTGTGTAAGATAAAGAAAGAGAGAGTGTATATGTGTGTGAAGTTGTGTGGAGCCTGAGTGTGTGAGAAAGAGAGAAATGTTTATGTCTCAGTGTGCATAAGAGCGATATAAAATAAAGTGTGGAGGAGAAACTGAAAGAGAGTGTCTGTCAGTGTGCATGTGTTTTTGTGTGTGTGATTGTTTGTGTGAGAGAGAAGGAGAGAAACAGAGTTTACAAATTATAACCTGTTTCATATCCCATTCCATTATTTATCATAGTGTTATAACATATCATATTGCAGAACAAAAACAGCTGGAAGATTTCAACCTCCACTTTGTGAATGCCTTCAAGACAACCCACAACTACAAAGTGTGGACAACAGGACAGCATCCAGAGATTGATGCTCTAGATGCAGGGTAAGGCACAGGTTTGGGGGACGTGGGTGGGGTGAGGTGGGGGGGGGGGGGGAGATGCTCTAGATGCAGGGTAAGCCACAGTCACAGGTTTGAGGACGTGGAGTGGGGGGTGTGGGAGGGTAATTAGGTGTCACACAAGAGATGGGGTACACAGAAGAAACAAAGACTCTTGGTAAGTGTTTTGAATTTTGAAACCCAAAATTTCAATTGACTTTTACTTCTAGGGATAAGTATACAGTAGCCTAATAAAATAGAGGCACTAATTGTCTCAAACTTTTTTAGTCATATAATGGATGCAATATATTTTAAAATATTAATACTTGGACTTTTACTGTTTCATCACGGGTCTGTGTAGACTGAAACTTCGGTTTATAAGTAAAGACATTATTTTGTGAAATAGACTCGGTATATTTTTATCTCTTAGTTCTCTGTGTTAATCAAACACGTTTTTATTACCACATAAGTGATCAATTAAGGGGAATCTTGTAAAAGTCAAATCTGATTTGTCAGCTTTCTTTACAGATATAAATTGACAACCAGTTCTTGTTTTTTTGCAGACACCCATTCCAGGGAAGTTTTAACATAGCTGACATGAGGCTTAAAGTTGCCACGTAAGTATGAGTGCTGTGTTGGTGTCAAAACCTTTGCTCAGTATTTTTTTTTTTAATTTGTACATGAATATTGAAAACATGAAGCATGGAAGATAGGTGAAATGCTTCATATCACTTTGTCTGATGATTTATATTGTTTTGCTTCATAATCTACAGTAGTGTGTTGTTTTGTATACAGTATTTCATGTGTATTAGTATTATACTTGTTGTTGATGACATGATCTTTTCTGTTATGGGCAATAGGTAAAGCAAGTTATCTTATTGAATGGAAAAAATTACATTTCTTGCATTGTTGTATTATATTGTTTTGTATTGTAATTGTATTTGATTTGTACATTCATTGTATTGTATTGTATTGTATTGTATTGTTTTGTATTGTATTGTATTGTATTGTATTGTATTGTATTGTATTGTATTGTTGAAGACCATGTTTTCTGGTATACTTAAATGGCAATACAGCAAGATATCACATAGTGTTATATAGAAGTGTTATATATTTTAATAATTGGCATTGTATTGTATTTTAATAATGACAAGTTCATGTTTTCTGTTAAACAGAAGCCTTCAAAGTAGTGAGCGGGGCAAGAAGGTGAATGCTGCTGTCAGCAACACAGGGAAGGCCGTGGGTAAGTAGGCTTGAGCATCAACATTAAAAGGAAAGTTTCTTTATTTGAAATGAAATATGATTTGACCAGCATTGTACTTAGATACTAGTTCCAACCAGCCAGAAGTATCAGGGTTGTAAAGAAATAAAATTTATTTATATATTTGTGTGATACTTATTGTGCATCAAAAGAAACCAGAAAATTTTTTTGAAACTTTTTGGTGCAAAAACAATTTTTTTTCACCAAAAAGGTGTCAAATTGTCTTTCATTTATCTATTTATTGTTTTCTCACTGTTCTTCCACATTTGTTTTTTAATGGCCTTCATTCTAAATCCAAGTGGGCTATGGAATGCTGTCACATTGTTAATAATTAATTAAACATTTCATATGATTTTCTCTTCAGGTGGAGCTTTCTCTTCAGCCAAAACTGCTGTGTCATCTTGGTTCAGTGGCCTCACTTCAAGTAACAAACAGCAGTGACAATAGGTGGAGCCACATGCTGCCCCGTGTGGTCTTTGTCTGCTGAAATATGGTGATAGATTTAAAAGGTACATGTACAAGAGAAAATTATCTCTGCCAAATACAAAAATATAACTGAAAGAAAGATGGAGACTGGCTTTTGGATAAGCCTTCCCTCATTACATGTTTGATGGTCTGAAGCCACTCATTCCACAAAAAGAACCCTGATGATATTGACCCAAATAGATAGATGGAGCCAGTATACAAGATATTCTCAAACCATACAGTGAGATGGCTTCCTTCCAAAACCATTGAAGAATATACCAGTACTGCGAGAACAGGTTTTTAAGCAGTGCAACTTAAATGTGGAAGGTATTATGTCAGAGTTGAAGAATGAAAAAAAAAGTTGTTTTGAAAATTTTAAATTATCAGACAATACCTCTGAGAATGCACATTTTAAAGGGGGTTGAATATGTCAGTTTAAGAAGTTGTATGACACAGAGAAGGAAATACAGGGAGATTGTATGTATATGTAGAGCACAATGACGTAACACTATGTATCCAAGCTGTGATGAAAACACCTATAACATGCCAAGAACAAGCCTAGGATGGTATCGGGAATGTGCAAAATGTAGACTAGGAACTCGTGATGTATCCCATCTTAGCTAGATGTATTCCCTATCAACTACTGTGTGATAGTAAAACCTGAAGAATAAAATATATGTACCCAAATATATATACTCCCATTAGATGTGTCCCCTGTTAACAAGTGCTTGATATTTAGGCCCTTGACACATGCGCAGTACACGTCTCTGTTTTGCATCATTTTGAATGATTGACAACTTAGTAAAGCTAGCTATTAACTTTCTGTGAAACAAGATCCAGTGTGACAAAGTCGTTATACGTTTGTTATTTAGCATTCTGCCAGTTATTTATGCAAAGGGTATTTTTCTCTACAGCTATTATGAATTGAGGAATTATTATAAATTTGTTGTGAAAAATGTGTTTGTTGTGGAAGTGAGGAATGATTAGTGGCCATTTTAGAAATCCTTTTTGTATAAGATGTTACTGTTCATTGTATTACTTGGTGTTTGTTTGAGCTTCTTGGTGATGTTGTTTGTTACTTTTACGAGAAGTAAATGGAAGTAGTTTAATTATCCATTCGTAAGTAGTATTAAGTGTGTGTGATTTTGTGTCAAGATACATTTTTAAGCCTCAGAGAATTGTTAGGTTATATGGAATTTGTGAAATATCTGTCATGTTATAATTGTATAATGTGTTAATGATTACAGCAATTTGAATTCATAATTCATAGAAGTGTGTAAATAAGATAACCAAAATTGGTTGTGAAGATTTTTTTTTCAATAATTGCACCATTAAAATTTCTGTATGACCAGCTTTGTGTTATAACAAATTATTCACAAATGAATGTATCAGTAATGGAAATATTTAGCTTGCTATACACACATATTCCTTTTTCCTCTGTAAAATTATCACTCCATTATTAGATCGTATCTTCATCATAATGAGTGAAAAATTATTCCTTACAGATTACTCGTCTCTTTATTGCAGAGAATTAATGTCTCATCATTCTTATCAACTTCACTTTTGTTACTTAGAGATGGAATTCAGCTTAGCGAAAAATTCTAGTATTTGCTTGGTCATGTTAGAGAACAAGGGACCTGGTTGAAGCACTGTCTGGCTCACATTGGGTAGTTTTGGTTCAGTAAGGTCACTTTCAGAACAGTGGACTAACTAGTCCGAGGGTCAAATATGGCCGACCCACTTGAACACTTCCCATGGGATATCTATTTAGTGTCTATTAGCGGGTTAGACGGCAAACAATTTAGTGGGTCGCCATTTTTGAACAGTGGCCTAGTTAGTTCACTATTCTGAATACGGCTTAAGAAGAATATGATGATCAGTGAAAGCACTGTTCTTGATGGGGGACTCCTTAACAAAAGCTGGTGTACCACCGTTTGTATGTGCAGTATGTGTAATACTAAACCACTTTTTGTTCCTGAAAATTGGCCTCTCTTGTTGGAAATGGCAGAAACATGCTGATAATGGAGAGGCGCGTTTCCAGTGTCTGGTAACAACCCATGGTGCCTAACGCACATTGCATTAACAACTGATAAATATATTTAGATCAGTATAAATTTTTACTACGAAAAAGAAACTACATTTTTCGATTATGAGCGCGAGTATCTTGCTGGACATGGCGCCAAAAATTGACGACTGCATGTCTGGGGAGGGGAATCTTCAAAGTTCGTAAAATTAGTTACAAGTTTTTTTTAAGTCGAAGATTAAAAAAAAAGAAATATCATGATTACCTAATGGCATGATATAACTGTATGAGTATTTTATAAGGTTGAAGTTCGATGTTAAATTATTTGTCTCTGTACTCTGGTTACAATAGGTTTGATACTATGTGGATAATGTTTACCTCACCTGAGATTTGGAAGTTACAGAGCTATACGTGTTAAAACTATTAAAATGCTGTTACCACTTGAATTTTGTTTTTTTTTTTTTTTTTTTTTTTTTGTGACAGTTCTTAAAAGATGAAAAATAAAGGACAATTTGGTGGGTATTTATCTCTCTTAATGACATGTAAACTTCCTTCTCCATGGTAGTCTGCATAACAATTACTGATTCTGGGAACCAAACACAATAACAACCACGACACCCGTCTTTTACAAACGAGCACAATGAGGAAAAAAAATCACATCGTTTTAAACTGGGATGTCTTTTAGGTTTTTGGTTCTTTGGAGAGAACTGCAAGCTTCACCCCGACCTCCTCCCCGTGGCGCTCGGGTCCAATGGTGGTATACCCGCCGTCCACCTTAATGTCCGCCCCCGTGATGAACCCTGCGTCTCTACTGCAGAGAAACGCCACCACGGCGGCCACCTCCGCGCTCTCGCCGCACCGCTTTAACATGTGGAACTTTCCCCAGGTTGTGCGGTGGAAATCCTTGTCATTGTTGACCATCTTACCGATCTGAATGTTCAAACAGAAAGGGGGAGATTATACAATGGCAGGGCATATCGGCCGAGTTTTAATATATCCAGTATATCAGTTTTGAGGAACTGTTAAAAGAGCGTTCTACACGTACGCTACATATTTTTACAGGACGCATGCATGCGTGTTTACCAATGCAATTATCAGTTTATTTTTAATTCATTATCGAGATCTTTGTCCATGTGTGTGTCCATGTATGTTTGTATGTGCGTGCGTGCGTGCTCGCGTATGTGTGTATGTGTGTGTTTGTGTAAGACTGCATTCCCACAGATTTAGATCGATCCATCTGGAGCGACCTAACTCCTTGGGGGTTCACGCTAAATTGCTGTCAGCCGAGCGTGCACGAAAGTTAATTACCCCCTTACAGCTTTTAGTAGGCGGGACAGACATTTAAGCTGGCTATGCTGACAGTAATCTAGTGAGACTCACCATGGGGACAGATGGATCTAAAATCTGTTGGAATTCAGAGTAAGACTTAGTTCCCATCCCTAGGTCGATCTAACAGGATCGGTCCATCTGCACGGGGTTTCTCGCTAAATTGCTTTCAGCTTAGGTGGCTTAGATGGTTGGGACACCTACTAAAGCTGCAAAGTGATATAGCTAATTCTTCCTATCAGCTTCAATAGACGTGGCAGACATCTAAGCCGTTTTAGTTAATTGCAATTAAGTGAGAATCCCCTTAGAGATAGTTTGATCCAAATTTAGTACGATAGGGACTGGGAATGATCTCTATGGGAGCATTCACTTGGAGAAGAGCCGAGGTCTAGTAAGGCCGTGACCAAAATATGGCGGACCTACATGAAAGGAAGACCGCTAATCCTGTAATGATCTCTCCGCCTCTCACACGCCTCCCCACGCGTTGTCCCCCGACCGGTTGAATTGAGCTGAGATTTAATTACTGTACCCCTGCAGGGACGACGCGTGGGGAGGATAAACAGGATAAGCGGTCTTCCTTTAATGTAGGTCTGACATATTTAGGTCGCGGCCTTGCTAGGCCTCGGCTCTTCTCGATGTGAATGCTCCATATGTCTCTCCACTGACCGTCTGTGTCCAGATGGCTGCAGGAGACACGGAGTTCACCCGAATCCCGTCCTTGGACAAGTCTAGCGCCATACAGCGGGTCATCTGAAGACCCGCTCCTTTAGACGCGTGGTACACCCAGGCATTTTTGTTGGCCAAGTGGGCGCCAGTACTGGCCATGTTAATGACGCATCTATCTCCCGCACTGGCTGGAAGAAAGTTTATAAAAGTTCGCAATTTGTAAAACTCTTCTGCATGTGAAAAAGGTGAGCCTTCATTACCCTCTACCAGGGCCGCAGTTATTATTGTGGACATTTTTGGCTGGTATCAGACCAAAATGACTGTCTATTTATCTAAAGACATATCTGTGAATATCTGTGAAAAATCAATCTGTCGCCCTGGTAGGGGGTAAGCCTTCATATTGCTGGTATAGTATGCGCAATCTTAAAAAAGTCATGCTGCTACAATGTATATCTAGATGTTTTATGCTATATTTTGTGGAACGTTACTCATCCCTTTGAATCATATGAGAATAATAGTATTATGTACCCTAAGTTAAGGAAGACACTGGAAACTCGACTCTCTATAAAGAGATAACAACTCTTCATCCCACAATAGGTGCATTGTAAACAACACTCAGAAATCTAATCAATTCAGTTTTACCATCAAAGAGGCATTTGTCACAATTATTCTGAAATCTCTGCTTGCCATCGGATCACGTGGACCTTCATGGATGGTTACTCTCTGTGATAATCTCTTAAAAGATTAACATGAAAACACACATAAAAAGCAATTCACTAAATTTGGATCTCGGAACGAAGTCATTAACCATCGGAAAAAAAGTACCGGAAAAATCGTCATTTAACCAAGGAGAGTCCGTTTTATGGCAATCATTTTTCCTCCTTAATGAAGAGTCGTTATCCCTTTAATTATCTCCGCCAATGTGAATATGTTTTCACCTCCGTTAGTTAGTTAGTTAGTTAGTTAGTTACTTTGTTTATTCGTCACTAGCCTAGCCACAAAGTATTGATGGATTTTGACACTTTCAGGATAGGTCAAAAATTGGCAAATATGAAAGTGGTAATATTTTGGTACTGATCCATTAATTATTGTACCACCAGCGTTAGCGCTGGCGGTACACATGGTTTCGGTCCTGTCCGGATCGTTCCGCCGGCTCCGCCGGACGGCTACCGTTACCGCTTCTCCTCCTAGACGGTAAGGGCCCCCGTACCCATCTTATGGATTTAGGTCACCTATAATCTCAACTCGTTCCACGTAAAATTTGGGCTTTGTCGGTATTGGGGTCTGGGTGTGGCACTCATTACAATGCACCCTTGTCTAAAAATGGCAAAATTAAATGCTAATTATCTACCCTACGGAAGGAGTTATGGGAAAAATTTCTATAGACGGCTTTCCAAAAGTCATATGTGTAGATTTCAAATATACCCTTGGATTTGACCTTTGACCTTTACTTCAAGGTCAAATGGGCCAAAATTTTCAAAAAAATGAAATTTTTTACGAAAAAAATTTTTTTTGCCCTGTTATTCAGACACTACATAGACTTAACCAATAATATTATTGGAAAGTGTTACCCTTCAGGTCTTTTTTCATCTCCATGAATTTGGGGTCAATCGGTGCATTTTCACGGGAGTAGCGGCCATAAGATACCGAAACTGAAAACTGTCTCTAATTCGGGAACCGTTAATGCTAGAGACCCATTCTTTTTTGCATTTTGTAGAGCATGGAAAGCCCAACACTGGGAGTGGTCTCGTTTTTTTTGTATTCCATACGGTTTTCGAGTTACGCTGTATCAAAAAGTACATATTGGTGGTGAAAGCAAAATGTGCAGTACGGTAATGGATAATAAATTTTGAACTCTGGAAAAATAAAACATAAGGCTTGGCAAAGCAGACAACTTGTGTTCAAAAATGACATTATTTCATCAAATTTGAACTTCTGAAACTTCAGAGCATCTCCTATTTCAAGAATTTTGACCAAAATGACATTTTCTTTATTTTAATTAATTTTTTCTGTACGAAATTTAAGGCACATTATGGTAACTCCAAAATTATAACATTTAGTCCCTTATATCTCCAAAACTGGCAGAGATAGGTCCATAGTTACTATTGAAGTTGAATAGGAAGTCATATACTGGCAATCTTACTGTGACCTTGAAATTGACCTTTGACCTACTTTTCACCATGAACTGAACTTTGCAAATTTTGCTTCCCTTTTATCTCCAAAACTGGCAGAGATAGGTCCATAGTTACTATTGAACTTGAATAGGAAGTCATATACTGGCAATCAAAATGTGATCTTAAAATTGACCTTTGACCTACTTTTCACCATGAACTGAACTTTTCAAATTTTGCTTTCCCTTTTATCTCCAAAACTGGCTGAGATAGGTCCATAGTTAGTATTGAACTTGAATAGAAAGTCATATACTGGCAATCTAAATGTGACCTTGAAATTGACCTTTGACCTACTTTTCACCATGAATTGAACTTTGCAAATTTTGCTTTCCTTTTATCTCCAAAACTGGCAGAGATAGGTCCGTAGTTACTATTGAACTTGAATAGGAAGTCATATACTGGCAATCAAAATGTGATCTTAAAATTGACCTTTGACCTACTTTTCACCATGAATTGAACTTTGCAAATTTTGCTTTCCTTTTATCTCCAAAACTGGCAGAGATAGGTCCGTAGTTACTATTGAACTTGAATAGGAAGTCATATACTGGCAATCTATATGTGACCTTAAAATTGACCTTTGACCTACTTTTCACCATGAACTGAACTTTGCAAATTTTTCTTCCCTTTTATCTCCAAAACTGGCAGAGATAGGTCCATAGTTACTATTGAACTTGAATAGGAAGTCATATACTGGCAATCTAAATGTGACCTTAAAATTGACCTTTGACCTACTTTACACCATGAACTGAATTTTGCAAATTTTGCTTTTCTTTTATCTCCATACTGGCTGAGATAGGTCCGTAGTTACTATTGAACTTGAATAGAAAGTCATATACTGGCAATCTAAATGTGACCTTAAAATTGACCTTTGACCTACTTTACACCATGAACTGAATTTTGCAAATTTTGCTTTTCTTTTATCTCCAAAACTGGCTGAGATAGGTCCGTAGTTACTATTGAACTTGAATAGAAAGTCATATACTGGCAATCTAAATGTGATCTTGAAATTGACCTTTGACCTACTTTTCACCATGAATTGAACTTTGCAAATTTTGCTTTCCTTTTATCTCCAAAACTGGCAGAGATAGGTCCGTAGTTACTATTGAACTTGAATAGGAAGTCATATACTGGCAATCTATATGTGACCTTAAAATTGACCTTTGACCTACTTTTCACCATGAATTGAACTTTGCAAATTTTGCTTTCCTTTTATCTCCAAAACTGGCAGAGATAGGTCCATAGTTACTATTGAACTTGAATAGGAAGTCATATACTGGCAATCTATATGTGACCTTAAAATTGACCTTTGACCTACTTTTCACCATGAACTGAACTTTGCAAATTTTTCTTCCCTTTTATCTCCAAAACTGGCAGAGATAGGTCCATAGTTACTATTGAACTTGAATAGGAAGTCATATACTGGCAATCTAAATGTGACCTTAAAATTGACCTTTGACCTACTTTACACCATGAACTGAATTTTGCAAATTTTGCTTTTCTTTTATCTCCAAAACTGGCATAGATAGGTCCATAGCTACTATTGAACTTGAATAGGAAGTCATATACTGGCAATCTAAATGTGACCTTAAAATTAACCTTTGACCTACTTTTCACCATGAACTGAACTTTGCAAATTTTGCTTTTCTTTTATCTCCAAAACTGGCAGAGATAGGTCCATAGTTACTCTTGAACTTGAATAGGAAGTCATATACTGGCAATTTACTGTGACCTTGAAATTGACCCTTGACCTATCTTACGAAGAACTTAAATTTGATTGTACCATATATATTTTTTGCAAAAGTTTAAAAATTCTTGTTGATTGCATTTTTACAGCTTGTCAAGCACAAAACTGGTGGCTGTGTCCCTTATTTTGTGTATGTGGGGGTCTATACGAATGCGCTTGCTCCAGCTGGTGGTACAATATTCGGAGGCGGTATCGCCTCTCTGATCCTCTAGTTTAAAAGTATTTTTTTTTTTTTTTTTTTTTTTTTTTTTGCGGAGGTCTGCCCTCTCGCAGAACTGTTTCAGTCTGCCATTGGAAACGACAGAGGCATGCATCAGATGCATATAGCTGAGAGTCAGATTTTCATTGTCCTCTGAATCTAACTCGGGATGGAATTAACTGGCATTATGTTACTGGAACATTAAAACTCAGGACTTACTTACAAATGAAAATCGTAAGCTTTTACATCTTGTTGCCATGTCAACATCAGGTAATTTTTACGTACCTTTCTTCATGTGAGGGTGACATGCCTGCACCATATTGGCGTAACCAGCCACGTTGACGGGAAGTGCTTTCTCCCAGTCGGCGTCTTTTGCCTCTAAACCTGGTTGTTTGAAAACCAGTTGGCTTTAGATATTTCAAATGCAATTAACAAATAGAAAATTTAACTGTTAAACATTTCAGGATCAGGAACAGTTCTTCTTAAATCAAAGCACGTTCTGGTTTGTTGATAAAAGCTTCAGTGGTCATATTTCATTCAATTTGCCATTTTAAATTTAATTTTTAAATGTGTTTCAGCAAATGCACGAAAAATAAATAAATAAATTAATTAATTAAGTACTAATTAATTAATTACTTATTAATTACTGATTAATTGATTAATCAATCAATAAATAGATAAATTAATGAATAAATTAATTAACAAATGTTTGGCCAAGTTTACCACATTTCAGATTCAGCTATAACAAATAGCGTTATCTCAGTATGAAGAACACATTGACAACACAGGCCAATTCCACAAGATACACTTCATCTACAAACCTATAAATACAAACTGCACAGCACAGTTGACCAAGTAATTGACACTGCCACCGTGCTGCTGTGCAATGGTCTCCACTGTCGTCATGCATCGTTCTTTATCAGTGACGTCGACGTCAAAGAACGTGACGTCATACCCCTCACTTCGTAATTCTTCCTCGTACTTAACACCTTCTTCTCTGTTGATATCGAAAAAGGCCACCGATGCCCCGTCGTTAGCGAACCGCCGGACGCACTCCCTGGCGATACCGGACGCTCCACCGGTGACGACCGCGACATGTCCCTTAAAACGCCCCTTGGTCACGTCTTCGTTTAGTTTAGGTTGTTGGAACGCCATTGTCCCAAAGGCTGGTGTCCCGTATGATAAATGGAGTGCCGCAGATCGAGAAGTTGTAAATCGAATACCAAAGTTATCATTTATAGGTCATGCATCAGTGCTATACGTTTGATACTCTGTCCTCGGTTCAAAAGTTCACCGGAGTCGCTTATCAAGAAACGCACATTTTGGTCGCCAGTCTCGCCGAACCATAAAAGTGACTGTAACATAAGTGTCTCTAATTTGACGGTAAGGCTTTAACGCGGAATGTCCAACAGTCATTAGACCTCGATGAAAAGCGTGAATAAATGTAATATAGTCTCTGCAGATGAACTACTTAGGGATCTACGTAAGAGCGTTCTAACATTTCTTAAGACTGGCACATCTGGCGTAGAGTAGTAGAAATGAAGTTCTTATGTGAGTGACATCGGTTGTAAGCACAACACTGAGCGCAGGAAAAATTCACCCTGTTTTAAGCGTATTAAAACGAAGATATAAGCTACTCATAAAATTGTTGTTGAACATATTCAAAATATTCCATCTCCTCCGGGTATGCGAATCGACGGTACACCAACGTTTGCCTGCGTGTACGACACAAGAATAACGAACGCATTGCGTTTGTCTGCGTATGCGCAAATTTTCCACATACGTTAGAGCTATACGCTAGGTGTGACAGTGTCCTCACCTTCAAGATATATGATTTCTGTTATAAAAAGGTGGAGCAAGTTTAGTTAAGTTGAAGATATTAGTTTACGGGCGTTTTCCGTACGAACCCCCCCTCCCCCCCCCCCCCCCCCCCCCCCCAATAGGCCTAAATGTAGCTAGCTTGTCTATGAGGTCTATATAGGGGCAAATCAATGGTATATCCATCAGATTTGGTTCTATGCGCTTATACTTAAAAGACATAAAAGGCTAGGTAATCGACATTTATACGCATAGGTAGATAAATACATATTCCAAAAACAAGTAATCGTTTTTCAAAATTTCTATTAATAATATGCAAATGCATGTCCTGGCAGAAGCGGGAAACGGATTTTATACAATATTGGCATTTTATTCAAAAGAAACAACTTTTCTGCACATTTTTATCACAAAAATGACTATTTTATCTTAGTAATCAAAACCAGGTTCCAATAAGAAACTCATTATTCTAGTCATTCCAACCGAGGAAAAGAACGAGCCAACTACAAGGAAAAGGTGATTACAATACCAATCTTATTTCCAAACTACTGGTCATGCGTACGCCTGATTCTCAGCTTTACAACTGCATGCGATTTTTCGTGTAAAAATAGATTCTTTTAATTGTAAAAGAGAGGTATTTGTTGAACCGTCACTCAACAGTGCTGAAACTGACTGAGTAAGTGTCTGAAAGGCTGATTATATGTTCAATACGGCTACAAGTCATCGACCTTGATTACAGAATATTTCAAGTGACTGTCAGTGTCACCATTTTCCTGGTTAAAGACTCTTGTATTTATCACATGCCTGGACGAGAAGTGACGCCATCTTGGGGGGATACTCAGAATGACCTCCATCTGGTACAATATGAAATTCGGCCTCTGGAAATCTCTAAAAAATAAAAATTTATATAACTGCTTAATTACAAAATTTTTTTCTAAACAGCTGTGATAAGGCGTCACGTCTAAAAATTTTATCGAATCTTTATACATGCATAAGCGGATTATTGACTGGTTTTAGGCAACATAGTTTTCTTAGTGACCAGTTTAAGATAATTTTGAGGCTTATTTCAAATAATCTGCTGTTAATTCATTACATGCCTATTTGACAGGAATCGTTTTAAAAAAGACAAATTTAAACTAATAAGTGCTCCTGAGTCCGAACGAATGCCACAACTGTCTAACCACAATTCTACTGACTAATAACAATTTTCAGAAGATCGTTTCCAATCCGATTTCGACCGCTTAAGCTATGTCGTATTTCATGGAATTGGCTTCTCAATCAGAAGAGCAAGCTTTATAACGCTAAAAAAATCGATACTTACAAGGTGTAGATCCCAGGCAGTGCGCACGGGACAACACATGTCGTATCTACCCTGGACTATGGTGCAGGGAATATGACGAATCTTCTCAACGTCGTCCAAGAGCTGAGTCTCGGTCTTCAAAAACGCACCGTTCACAAGGTAATGGCTGAATTGATATTGAAATGGTCATGTAATAAAGGCACCTGATCGGAAAGGTCTCTAAAAGAACTTCTAAGGGATCTAAATTTTAAAACCATTTTTAAATCGTCCTGCTTCAATCCACGATGATTTTTACTCCACAAAAATATTGTTCGCCTTAGCATTCTAGTGTAAAAGTTAAGACCAACAATCGGTCTTATATTCAGTTGTGAAACTTATATTTCTTAGATTCAAAAAGTCCGCCATGCACAAGAAATGGTTGAAAAAAATTACAGGTATCCTTTACGGGCTGTTTGCACTAAATCCAATTTTCCAAGAGAAGATTAGGTGATTTTCTCCTATTCATGAACCACAACAGGGCCGTAGCCTCCGGGGGGGCAGGGGGGGGGCAGCTGCCCCCCCTGGGATTTGAGGTGCAAAAAAATAATCGCAATTTCTGACTTCTGATTGAGCAATAAATAACAGTTAAAATGCACCAGAATGCAGTATTATACATACAGTTTTTAAAAATTTTCCACACCGTGGGAGGGGGACACCCCCACCCCCCTCTTGGTGGCTTCGCCCCCTCGTGTTCGCTTACTGCCCCCCCCCCCCCCCCTGCTCAGGCTACGGCCCTGCACAAATCATTGCTCAATATTTTCCTGCACCTTGATTCGATGTTTTTACCATTTCTTTTAAAATAATTATGACGTATAGTATGTTGCCCCTAATATTTAAAATGACATCTTAAATTATTTCTGAAATTTATAAGACACGTAAATCAGGAGGCGCCACGAGGCTCTGCCAACCATACTCAAGACAAGCCTAACATACTCAGAACAAGCCTGTGAAGGCAAGGCAGGCTATGTACTGTGCAGAATCACCAAGAGCACACCCTACCTTTCAATCAGTGCGTACTGCAGGAGGCCTTTTGGATCTTCCTCTCTATCCAGAACTTCTTGCGGTGTGTAAAGATCAGAAATGGCCGTTTCCCACCTGCACCAGGCCTGGCCACACCGCAAACTCTCTTCCTCGTCCTCACCTGACAAATCAATAAAGTACTTTTTAACTGGTTCATATTAATTTCCAAATATATCAGTCAATTCATTATCAAATGAAAACAATTCAACTTCACACTTCTCACTATATCATCACTGTCTTTGAGAGCATTCACACCGAGAAGAGCCGAGGTGTAGCAAGGCCGAGACTTAAATATGGCGGACCTACATGAAAAGAAGACCGTGTAATCCTTTAATGGTCTCTCGATGTGAATGCTCTCTTTGTTAGTCGAAATGACACCGCTTGCTTTTCTGTGCGTTACACTGGTTACATTCCTTTACATCCCCGCACTATAACACCTCAGTATCGTTACTCGCTACTGGTAAAAACTCGACGCATTAAACATAATCCTCAATTCTACAACCTTGCTGTAAATAATGGTCCCCAAAAGATATTTTTTTTAGAATCGGCATTGAAAAAACGCCGAGGGAGAGTAACAGTGCGAGCAAGAGTATATTTGCGTTAAATCATAAATTCATTAAATCTTTGCAGGGGATGGGACGATTCTGGGAAGTAACGGCGCATGATGGGGCGGATTTAGGTCGTCTTCTGGGTCTTCCAGAAGACGGTCAGATTTTCAAGTTTCCACTGACGTGTATCTAATTTTTTTCTGTCGGAAGACGGTCAAAAATGGAAGCTGGATCAACAAAGATAATTTGGAAGACTGTCAGAAAATATATATCTCTGAATCCACCTCTGGTCCGACTCAGACCTGTGGAGTCGCTGGGTCGTAAACAGATAATATTATGTTTTTCTGGCTGCTTTTTCTTTCTTTTTTTCTGTTAATTCTATGTTTTTCATTGATTACATCCGCCAAGGAGGTTATGTTTTCACCCCTGTTTGTTTGTTTGTCTGTCTTTCTTTCTGTCTGTTATCAACATAACTCAAAAAGTTATGAACCGATTTGATGAAATTTTCAGGAACTGTCAGAACTGGGCCAAGGAACAGATGATAAGTTTTTGGTGGTGATCCTGATCAATAATCAATCAATAATCAATAATAAAAAATATCGAAAATTTAGGGGTGAAACGGCATTGGATAGAGACTTTGCTGCCTTGGCGGAGGTATGCGCTCTCTGAGTGTTTTTCTAGTTAATAAATATAATGCAGTTACTATCAGAGTAGCATAACCATAAATTGCCAGTGAAATGATAATATGGATGCTGGGTTCACCTGTCAGTCTTCTGTAGTAGGCACTGGTAAGATCTCCTTGTTCCACCTAGAATGACATTATACATGTACTTAATCAAACATACAGTGACCCAATTCAAGAAGGTCGCCGAGTATTTACACCCTTTTTAGGTGTAAAAAAACTTCTAAAAATCCAAACGTACACACAATTGCAATATCTTATTGGGACGAGCGAAAAAGAGTAAAATCTAATGTACGAGCTTTTTTTAACCATAATGGGCTACAGATATGTTGAATATAATTTGAATGCTGATCTGATTCCCGGATCGCACTCTTTGTACAAGCCTGAATGTGAATATACGACCACATTTAAAAAGATAAACTACATGATATGACTCTTAAATTTTTTAATATCCTGACTTGAAGTGCCGCTAGTGTTGTCCAGATGCCAAATTTAATGATTTATTTGTTCTCAAATTTCCTGGCTTTCGTGGTATATTGTCATAAGTATTACTAAACTTGCCTCTGGAATCGGCTTAAGAAATCGCTCATCTTCTTCTGGAAAAACGAATTTTGCACCTTTCTGATACATGAATTGAACTTCTTTTCTGAAAATAATACAATCTCTTATAATACATTTCAATTAACAAATATTACTATTTAATTAATGAACAAATTACATGTTAGAGCCTGTCGAAGTGAGCCCAAGATAAATTTTACTTTTGGCGGCAGACTTTTGCGTTACACTTTTTTTCGATCACGAACGTTAGTTATATAAGCGAAATAAGCTGATAGACGAGGGAACCCCCCTCTAACGTAGCTACTTATTTCGGAATGCCGTCTCATCTTTCTCTCTCCAAACACACACACACACACACACACACACACACACTACCTAATCGCTCTCTCTCTCTCTCTCTCTCTCTGCTTCTAAAGCCCAATGCGTGTGTATCATACCGACCTCCTAAAAGTGTAGATCCCCCTCAGCACCAGTGCCTTCACCCTGTCTGGGTGTGTCTCAGCGTAGGCCAGGGAGAGAGCACAGCCCCAGCTGCCTCCGAAGACCACCCACCGGTCAATGTTCAGGTGTTTCCGCAGAGTTTCAATATCCTCCACTAGCGCCCATGTGGTGTTATCCTGGAAGAGAAAACTGGAACCATCTACATGCATTTTTCATTCATCCTTGGCGGGAATTATCGTTGTGTGCACTTGTAAGTACCTCCCTGTTTTATTTCTCTCAAAAGAAATATATGAAATCAATCTATCTTGGCCCAAACCAGCAAAATGTGTTTTATTTTCTACTGAAATTGATATCAATGTTTTCGACTTATCTTTTAACCCTTAACTTAACCCCATACCCCGTTGTGAAGCCTAGAGTGACCCAAAATCTGAGACCTCATTGAAAGAACAGGTTCCCTCCGATAAATTTTGAAACGTGGAGTTCGGGTATAACATAAAATCCATGCACCTTCATATTATAGGTCTACCCTGATTCTTTCTTGTTTCGTCGAACTGCTGGGGACCATTCACAGCCACTATCGTGCCAACTTTGGCTCGATCTATCTCCAAGGGGATTCTCGCGAAAGTGTAATCAACTTAAGAGGCTTAGAAGTCTGTCACGACTACTGAAGCCGCTAAGGAATAATTTATTATCGTTTAGCAGCTTCAGGAGGCGTGCCAGAGATCTAAGACCCTTAAGCTGAAAGCAATTTAGCGAGAAACCCCGTGGGAATGGTTCGATCCTGTTAGATCAATCTGAGTTTTAAACCCAGTATTAGTTTTAAAATTAAAAGGTCCAGCGGACCCTGAAATGGTGGGACTCTCTGGCACGCTACCCCGGGTCAAATTGACCCTACCTTTAATTCCCCCGGAGGAGTCGACTTCCCGGCTCCCCTCTGGTCAAACAAGACTATCCTGTAGACTTCAGGGTCAAAAAACCTCCTATGTCTGGCGGATATACTCTCTCCTGGGCCGCCGTGACTGAAAAAAAAAAAAGCAGATTTCATATGGAATATTTTAACATTGACCATTACAATGATAATTATCGGTGAAATTTGCCAACATTTGATTTTCTAAAAAAGAGCCATATTATTATTCTAAAAAAACAAAAACAAACTAGGACTTGCTCTCTGTAAATTAAATTCGATTTTCCCAAACTCAATTCCGCGTCGTACTATATTTCATATTTTTTTCTCGCTATAATTCATTTACCTTCAAATTTATCTCGTTGATTCACAAATACAAGTGGCTTATATCAAAGACTATTTCACCTTTCAGTTTCGTTATAAAACTTACAGAAATAACACAGGGTTCCCGTCCTTCTGGCCGCACTGTTCATAGTAAAGTTCATGAATATCTGAAACTTTCAGTCTCCCGGTCTGGAATGGTTCTATTTCAGGGTAGAGGGCAAGTAACTCGTCCATGCTTCAATTGCAAGTACACTGCCAAAATATCGAAAACTCTGGTTCAAGCATTACGATCCATGCGAATTTTTAGTGTACATTTTACAACATAGCATGCAGTTATTTATTGATGTTTTAAAGAACATCGATTTAACTGAAAATTATTACATGTATTATTCAACACGTGTCCAATCAAAAACATTTAATAACTAAATGCTATCCGTCTGAAAAATAGACTGTTATTCTTGTGAGGTCCTCGCTGAATAAAAAAAGTAAGAAAAGCAAAAAAAAAAAATGGTTGGAAATTATAAACGCGTAAAGAGAATTATCAGACTTGGACAAAAGCGGCAAAAATATGAAATATTTGAACGGTGTACTAAATTAACTCTGGCAATAATATCTCCAACAGGGTATAAATGTTCAATCTTTAACGACCTCCGCGCCATAAAACATGTTAATACGATCAACGAGATACCTGCGCGGCATTTTAAGTCCATCAATTAATTTTTTTGGCGAAAACATGCATGCGACTATTTAAGCCCAGGTAAAAGAACATTAGTGTACGTGAGCCTTCTGCTGCTTACTTACATCGGGGCACAAGTAAACATGGTGTACATGGCATATTTAAAAGCGCATTCCCAGAGATTCAGATCGATCCAACTAGATCGACCTAACTACCTGGGGGTTCACGCTAAATTGCTGTCAGCCGACCGCGCACGGACGTTAATTACCCCCTTACAGCTTTTAGTAGGCGGGACAGAGATTTAAACCCTCCAAGCTGACAGTAATCTAGAGAGACTCCCCACGGGGATAGATCGATCTAAAATCTGTGGGAATGGGGTCTAAGACCACATCTGAGACGACGAATGCGGAAAGTGTATTACTCCGTGTATTTCATGTCAATACATAGAAAAAAGCTAAGGATTACCTACCATCCAAGGCACTCCTTGAGCTAGTTATTGCAGCATGGGCTGCAATATACTTTAATTTACAATTCGGCAACAAATAAGTGATAACCCCAGACCCAATAATTGAAATAGCACTGCCATGTAGCCTACCGAATACAACTGGTTACATACAACGATAAACGCCAGAGACCAGACATCTAAGGTTAAAAATTAAAGTTAATATAGACCTACAAGGTGAACATCGAGGCAGTGTCAGGTTTACAAGTCCATAAAATATACCTGTCGTTATACAAACCTTAGTAGGCTTATATCGTAGCTTTGCAGGAAAGTGTCGACAACAATATGGCTGAATACGCCTCCTTTCCTGCTGGCCTATACAGCGAAACTCAGTGACCTACTACACGTACAACTTATGAGCTGTGACCTAATTCTTTAAAAAACATGGTTAGATGTCTACCTGCAAAGAGCGCTGGCGTCTTTTTACACATTGTAAACATGTTGTTAAAATGTAAGAGTGTTGAAAATGAGGCAGCGAATAAAATATTTGAAAAAATGGGGTGGTCAGGGAACTGCAACCATATTTTTCTTAGCTTATGTCGGTCTTTCCCAAATTTTGGCTGAGTTTTCGTCTTCGGCTGCAGGGAATAAAAAACAGTAATAAAAATACACATTTACTGCAGTAATAAAATGCCGTTTTCAATATCGGTCGATGAACCAGAAATTACAAATGGAATTTACTTTAATTTGTCAAGTCTTAGGTGCCCTTGTCATCATATGCATGCTTATATAACCGTACAAAAATAGAAAAAGAAAAAAGTTAGTAGACAAGTAACGAAGCTAATTAAACTTATTTAAACTTGGATAAAATTATATTTATTTGAATCAGAACATCACATATTACACCGATGTTTTGTGCTATGCTGACCGCTAGCGAGCGAATTATAGCAACGAAATATCAAAATATTCCAAAACAACTTAGTAGCATGTCAGAAGCTATGAATATATCATAACAACACCAAGCCGACACTATAACGCCGAGTTGTCTTTTGGAATATAGACCAATTTAACAAGTTCGCCTTTTTCTTTAATACTAGTTACTTGGTTGCTGGGGCTGGCAACAATTATCACCCCATCCTTGCCATATTTTTGAGTGATGAGAGACGCGTTTTCCTCTATCCCAGTTTCAGCATGTGGGACCACTTTATTCGTTGAACTGCCGCTCCCAGTCTTTTCCCCGGCAGTCAGAGCAGCTTTCTGTGCCTGTAGATTCTGGTACTGCTCCAGGGTCATGAAGTGAGGCTTAAACCCGAACACTGGGGTGAGATCTGGTAATGTGATATGCGCCTCCGTCTCTTCCTCGTCCTCGCTGCCATCTTGACCACACCTCCCTCCCTCCTCTCCCTCTTTCTCCATTCTCCAGGCATCACTATTAACGATGCGAAACCCGTCCCCTGTCTCCACATTTATGCTTTTTAAAGCACCCTGCGGATCAGTCACATACACTCGCCTTGTGCTCCCAGGGTGCTTCTTCTCCATGTGACTGACGTACTGCGTTCGTCGGTGGAGTGCAACGCTGCAAAGTGGACACTTGTACGCGCTCGCGTGCTCGTGGATTTTGCGCACGTGCGCTTTCATGGAGTCCTCAGAGCGAAACGTTTTGCCGCACTTGGAACACGGGATTTGTTTGGTTTCTCCATGGACCAAGCTGCGGTGACGGCGCATGTTCTGCTTGCAGTTGAAACTCTTGCCACACTCAGGGCAGGCGTGAGGTTTCTTACCTGAAATATACAATAAGAACATATAATGATTTTTTTAAGTGTCGAATTTGAAATAAATTTCCCTTTCTATTTCAAGGGCAGGTTTTCTGATTACACTAGGTCACGGTCCAATTCACGAACATTGTCAGATAGGAATTTTAATTTAAAAGTCACAATCCGATAACATTTGCTGAAATATTCTCAAACGAAACCACCCAAATTATCTTGTTGCAGGAAGTTTTCACCTAAAAATACAGTACCACATCTTTTATAAATTTATAACTAAACTGTCATGATCACAGCATATACTAATCAGTTTAAATTCTACTGGATATACAGTGAATGAACTAACTCAAGTCTATCACAGGTTAAGATAATCTATTGGTAATATCAGCAATTGATGACTATCTCTGAGGCCACCTGGTTACATAAAACTGCTGTGTATTTACTTACCTGAATGCAAAGCTAGATGTCGTCTCAGAACCCTTGATGATGCCAGCACCTTGTAGCAGATACCACATTGGAACTGTCTCTTCATCAGATGACAGTCATTAATGAGTTCCTTCATAGACTGTTTGGTTTTAAATGACTTGACACAGAGATGACACAGGTGCCTGTAATCGAAAAAAAATAAAATAAAAAACACTCTAATTCTTCAAATAATACATTGATGCCTTACAGTAAACCATTAAAAATGTGTTTAATACATAAAACAAGTATCAGCTCTTTTAAAATATCAAAATTACATTTTACAAAAACATCATCCTTTTTTTGTTCCATGTATTATGTTCCATATTATGACGTACAGTTTTATTATTGTATTATTGTATTGTTTCATGTATGATGTACCGTATCATGACGTACAGTATGTACTGTTTTATTATTATTATTATTATTATTATTATTATTATTGTTGCCAAAACTCTAAATAGAATGACACAAACCTGTCCACAACATGAACTCTTTGAATATGAGCCTCCAGTAAATCCTCTCTGCGGTATGTCTTCCCGCACTCTCTGCACTTGTGTTGTCCACACAACTCTTTTGGAACATGTGCTTGCTTCAAGTGGGTCTGAAAGATTCGACGCATGCTGAAAGTCTTTCCACAAATGTGACATTTCAGATTGAGCTGTTCTTTTATTTCTCTTTCATACTCTTCATATTGGGGATGGTCCTGATGGTAACGCTGGTTGTGGAAGTTTAACGCCTCCAGATGTTTGCAGCTCTTTGTACACAGTTTACATTGAACTGATTTTGTTGGCTTCACTGGGCGACTTGAATTTTCTCCTCCTTTCTGACTCTGTCTGGGGTTTACTTTCTTAACCACTGGGAAAAAGTAAATAAATAAATAAATAAATAAATAAATAAATAACACTGCATAATATAAGTGTAACTTAAAGCTTGTTATACCAAAGTTTGAATTCATATTTATGAAGTAATTACCTACTAGTATAGTACACGAGCATATTCTCAAGTATTAATTCACAAGCTTTCTATCTGAAGTCGGGAATATTAATGGCATTACCATTATAACAATGGGGAGAATACCTTTTGTAGTCCTAGTATGGAGCACTGCTGCTTTCCTTCTGGTGCCATATCTGTGAGCAAATGGTGCAATGTCTGAGATCACAACAGCAGTTTTGACTGGATCGCTATTACCCTGTAGACCAAGATTCTGTCTACTAGTATAAATAGGAAAGGTTTTACTAACAATCTCAATAGGATTTTGGTCTTCAGAGCTCTGTTTCTCATTCCTGGCAGTACCCAGTAGGTCAGTGTTGTGCTGAATTTCAGTGTCAGTTTTCACACCATTGGCAGTAGCAGTGTGTGTAACTATGAGCTGTTTACTTGACGAGTGTTCTGTTTCCTTTTCCAGTTCTTTTTCAGAGTCCACCTCAGGTTTTATTTGCGTTACCATTTTGGGTTCAGAATATTTGGCCATTGGCTCAATGACAGTGACCGCTTCTGTTTCTGTGGGTGACGGTGTTGTACTGGCCGTGTCTTTCTCGGCCTCAGCGTCAGCAATGAGGTCGTTACAAATACAGGTACTCCATTTTCTTTGTCGCAAATCACAGACCAATTTATCTTCCTCGTGCTCCAGCATACCGCCTGGTATCTCCAGACTAACGCTGTCATCAGAGTGTCTCTGAACTTTAATCACACTAGATGGATACCTTGTTAAAATGTCAGACTGTTCATATTTAGAACTTGAAGCATAATTAGTTGGCGATAACCTTGGTTCGGTCGTTGATGTTGAAAAGATCGACAACACATCTAGAAATTTAGTCAATGCGAGCTCATTGAAGATAATTCTAACGTCGCCGCCTTTTACTGGTACCTTTATCCGTTTTCCCATTTCGTTGAAAATACTAAAACGTAACGGATTTTGTCACAATAAAAGCTGAATTCACTTTTCCATCCAGAGATTAAAACATCAACAAAATAAACTACACGTTACTGGACTTCTCAAGCAAAAGAGCTAAATTTTTAACCTCTTTTTAAAGAAGACTTCCCCGTGGTGAAGGTCACGAGTTGGAGAAGGATGGAGTTGAGTACGGAAGTGACCGACGGACTTCAGTTGTCCGGGGACAGTGCTCACATCCCGGACAGTGTCTTTGGTGCTTTGGTAGAAAGTGTGTGTGACGATCTGTTGAACAGAGAGAACGGCGGGGAGTTACAGATAGGTATACAGGTGTTGTCAAGGGGTGCCGTTCACACCCCCTGACCCGAACTTGCCAACTTTAAGTTTAACACTGACACAGTGACAGTGACAGTGACACTAATCTGGAGTCTGAAATACAGTGTAGATCAATGTCTCCTGGCCATTTTAATCGATGAATTAACAATGTGTTTAAATATATATTTACTAGTCATGGGAGCATGCTTAACTCTTCATTGTATTTGCTGTACACATGTATGAAATAATTACATATATGACATGCAAGTTTTAAGTTACTTAGTTAGTAATGCCTATAGCATCTTCTGTTTGCATTTTTTTTTTAGGGGGGGGGGGGTTAGAAGTACCTAGGGAAGTAGATAACATATTGATTATTATTATCTATTTTTCTCTTGATTATTAGATGTGTTTGCAGTCATTGTTAAATGAACTTGCCTTTTATATTTTAGACTGGTGCAAATAAAAAATATGTATTATTGGATGTAAATTCTCTGATTTAATCCTTTGTTCTCATTATTTCAGCAGACAAGTTTGGCTCAGTAGACAAAGCCAGCCTCAAGGAAGCTTATGCAGCTTTAATGACATTTTCCTTAGAATGTGCCAAGAACAATGCCGATAGTTCCAATATAAGGTTAATAGGGGTTTTAGATAAATATTTTCTCTTCAGTTAATTGTAATTAAGGCATTTTATATATTTACACAAGACAATTTATTAAGAATGTATTTGTCTTTAACATAGTCTTAGACTTTTTCTTTGCAAAGTATTATTTTTGAATGATACACTTTCATTTAAAAATACTGAATGATAAATGTAAAGGACATTCTAATTTTTGGATACATAATGCATTTCGGATGATTTTAACCCAGTAATGTGTTGCAGACAAATTAAATTGAACAGCCCAAAAGGAGGTTAAACTGATTTTTGTATTTCTTTTGTAGCTCAGTTCTAGAAGATTGCAAATTTACCACAGAAAGAATAAAGACATTTACAAATATATTTTTGGTAAGTTTATAGTCCAGAATTATTATATATATATATATATATATTTTTTTTTTTTTTTTTTCACCATTTTTATGATGGTTCAGGTGACAGTTTAAATGAGCAATGAGATAATATATTAGTAGGCCTCTTTATCTGTGAAGTATTTAAAGGGTTTGCTTCATGCCGTCAGAATGGCCTGAACGGAACATATTCTTCAGAAAACATGCCCAACTAACGATATCTTTATCCAAATACACAAATTAAAAGCTCATTTTGTAAATTTTTGGCTTTAAAAAACGTCCTATTTGCTCGGCCTGGGAGTTAATGAGCTACGTGGTCACGTGGTCCAATGACGACAATCGAGCCACTGGAGAACAGAGCGTGCTTAGCTGTCAAACTGAGCTGCATTGTCTACCTGTAAGATGACTTCTCTGGCTTCTGATAAAAGTTTATACTCATTCAAATCTCTTACCCGAGGGGTCTAAATCCTCGTGAAGCTGTGTAAAACCATTTCCCGTCTAGTCATTTCTTTAACAAGCATTTCATTATGGTTATCCCAAGTTGTATAAAACACTGCATTTGAATGAGTTAAGGGAAATGTTGATTATTGCATATGAGGTCCATGTTATTTGTGAAATTCAATTTATTTTATTAAACCGCTGACACTCCGTCTTGCATACTTTTATTAAACTGAGGTAAACAATGCCCGTTACCTTTACAAGTCCTATCTTAATCATCCATCTAACTGGAACTTCCTTTACCTCTTAATTAGAGGGTTAAATGGCATTCAATTTGTCTTGCTTGTACCGAACGCACTCTCTATCTAAGCTTTACTCCAGTTATCTCAGGTAAAAATCTACCTGTGCGTTAGTTACAAAGCGCAGCTCCCGTAGACCTGGGGGTACTAGATAAAATCTGAACACCAGGTTTATCGAGGAGCTAGAGAAAGAAAGGAAGAATTTTTCCTGCACAACTTCAGAGGAATTTTAACACGGACTTGATCCAGCTTAGACCTCCAAACTAACAGGGTGACATGGGCAATTTTCACAAACAAATCATAAAACTATATTTCAGTTAACCGCCTTTAAAATAAATATACCGTTCTGGGAAAATTAAAATAGTTATTAAATCGCAAGAATATTTTTGACTTAAATGATGATTTTATTATTAATGGAAATTAAGCTACTATATGAGGTACATTTGCTGTGATTACGCTGTCCTTCATGTTTTGCGTAAGTCTACATTTTGCTGTATGTGCTTGTAATCTTTTTAAATATGTGCGTACAATTTTTGCAGGTCTGGTTACCCCCCTGTTATGTGATGAGAGTATTAATTTGGCAATTAGTTCCTTAGCTTATTTGAATAGAATTGCAGTGTAAAATTTTCAACAAGATGTTGGCGAAATAGCCCATTACTCTTTGTAGGTATTTTCCCCGTCAAAGTTTGTCTAAAATTATCTTTCAATCTTTACTCTTTCAAAGACAGTATAAAGTTACCTGACATATTTTCGTGTAAACTTAATGACAAGCCAAGTGTCTCCAGTTCATTCCGTACTCAATTTTACCCAAGCAAATTTTTTTCTTGAGTAGATCTTTATAGCACGGTGTTATAAGCTTACAAATTTGAAAAAAAAAAAAATTGCGTACTGATGCAGAATTTGCGTTTCAAGTTATAAAATAATCAATCTTTTAAATTATTTAATATTTCAGATGAAATAATCTTCAGAAACAAATCCTCAAAGCATAAACGAATTAGGATAACGAACCATTTTATTATAGCAGTTCCCATTTTTTCTTTAATATAACGCTCTTTTTCCTGTTTTTCCTCAACACGTTTTCTTCCACGGAAGCTTCAAGATACCCTGAGAGCAATTTCTTTTATTAACCGTGTTTGAACTTAATTGTTTAAGTATTGATATTTAACGCCATTTACAAATACCAATAAAATAACCCCATGAAATAAATGAGATACATTGAAAAATATGAAAGCCCACCAAGACGAGTTTCATACCTGTTATTACCTGGCTTGGGAATTGCAGCGGTGCATAATTAACAGGTTTGTTGTAAACGAGCTTTTGGTCAACTACAATGCATTTAAAATGCATCAGCAATCAGTAAGTTTGCCAACTGATGACAGTTAATCTGAAAGGCTACCAGCTCTTGATATGATCTAAACCACCTGAGGTGACCATGATCTAGAGCATCGCAACTATTGTCACAGAAGTTAGTAAGTAAGTCACGGAAGACCGTCACAGACAAAGAAAGATTGTCAACGAAAGCTGCAATTTTGGTGAATCCCACGGCAACACACCGAGGCATAACGAAAATTCCTCAACTCCGTTCAACACAACTTTCCTTAACTTCTCCGTCTCTATGCGCCATGCAGCTCAGTTGAGTCTCGTAGACCTTTATCGTGATTGTCGTCACAGTACCACGTGACCCAGATCTGTTGCTTCATTTTTGCATATTGAGGTGAGGTTTACTAAAACGCTTTTTTTTCTACTAATAGATTGTTTTTATAATTTTTAAATGGCGGGGATCGATTAAAACATACCATTAGTGTATAGATTGAGTGCTGTATCTTCAAAATTCGAGAAATGGATTTTTACATGAACATTGTCCTTTAAATTTTTGTATAGCCCTTTAATTTGCCTCTCCTTTCTTTAGTTGTTCAACATTCTTTTCTGTCATTATGGCATTCAACACTATAAGCTTTAACATGTGATATTTATTTTTAGGAAAAGAAGTCCCATATTCAAGCATTATTAGGAAGGTAAGTTGATTCATATGTAAAATGTATAAATAAATAAATAAATGAAGTAAAAATCCATCTGTCAAAATAATTGTAACTGTTATTGTACATGTGGATAAACAATTCTAGAACTGCAAACAGACTTGGAAAAAGTGCAATAAAAGTTTTCTTTGTAGCAGTTGACTTGCCAGACATTCTAATTGTGGAAAAGAAAACATTTTAAGTTGACACATACATTGTAAATCATTAAATGAAAAAGTGTATTTTAATATATTAAAACAACTAAATTTGCTTTCAGTGTCAGCCATAATCCCCCTCATATAGTGGATGTTGACTGGAGACTAGATTACTATATAAAGGTGAGAAGCAGATAAACAGAACAGTCATTGCTTAACAAGAACCTCATCACTGTAAAGACTGCATTTTTGGTATGAATAATATTTTCACTGGAATGCCAAATGCAGTGCTGATGGCACAGGTGGATGTATAATTTTGTTAAGGGTTTGGGGTGCAAGGATTAAAAAATTGTCTCACTTCAACTGGCAGATACAACCTCCTTAGACAAAGACTAATTTACTATTATATGTTTGACACGGGATGGAAAAATGCTGGGTTTTGTCTTGCTTTACTGTTTTTTTTTACTTTGTTCTTTATGCTTTATTGTTGGGGGTGGGGAGGGAATGAGGGAGATGGTCAGTAATTATGATTGAGGTGCGTGTCTAGATCTGATACTTCCTATTTAAGGTTTGGATTTTACTTTGAAGAATTTGTCTTCACTGTATTCAGTTTAGGGTGTGACTTGTGTTGTACGGGAGATTGGATTAATGTATAAATGTAAGAGGAATGTACGCACAAAATGTTTTCTTATGAATGAGATAAGCAACAATCTTCAGATTCTGCTAAAAAAAAAGCAAAATTGTTTTACCCCAGTGATTTATGCTAATATTTTAATTGAATTTTTCTATCATTATAGTTTACAGAAAATAAGAAAATAATCTTCTTGATATTTTTCAGAATAACCATGTGGATAAAGTCAATCAGCCTACTTATCTGATAACATTAAAAACAGAGGTGAGATTCATGATGAGCATCAAAATAGCCAACATTTTGCTATGAAATGACTGATAGTAGTACAAATAAGAAGCAGCATACTTAAGAAAAGCATAAATAGCCAATTACTACCCGTAGTCAACTAAATTTAAGGTCTGTTTGATGGGTCATAAACCAGATTTATCAGTAACAAAATGACAAACATAAGGCATTGACGCATGCAAATCATAGTGCCAAATATTAGATAAATGAATGAATAAATAGATAAATACATTCCCACACACTTGTAATTATGAATTGAATATGGAAGCAAAAGTAAATTAAATTTTTTTCCTTACTGGGATTATAGGAGTGTGGACAACAAGACACCAAAGATGTTCAGTTTGCTTGCACCATGGAACAGTTACAGGTAAGTTTTCTTGTTTTCTTTCTTTCTTTTTTTTTTTCGATAGGTGTTGGGGAAAATACAACTATGGCAGTATGTACCTGCATACAAAGATATACTAGTGAGATTTTGTTAAAGGTTTGTGTGCAAGAATTTAAAAAATTGTCTCACTTCAGTGGGCAAATATGACATCTTCGACAAAGACCAACTTACCATTATGTTTGACACAGGGATGAAAAACTGATGGGCTTTGTCTTGCTTTACTAATCTTTTTTTTTTTTTTTTTTTGCTCTTAATACTTTATTCTAGTGTGATAAACTGAAGTAAAAAATATTTATTGATATCATCATTATGGAGAAATCATTGTACCTTGTGTAAGTTTGAATATTCCATTTATGTTTTAGGACCTGGTTGGAAAACTAAAAGATGCTACCAAAAGTCTGGAAAAAGCAAGTCAGATGTAGACAGTTTTAACAATCTTTCTCACAGCAGGCGAAAGAAGCACTGCACCCTACTCCCTTCCCTAGTGTGAAACTGTGCAGAAAAAGCAAGTCAAATACTTGTGATGTTTAGTGATGTAAAATACCAGTAGCTCTAACTTTGTACAGAGAGACCATGTTCAACTTGTGGCTCAGTCATTTCAGTAGTGTACAATTGATGGGGCCTGATTTCCCCAAATCACTTCATTGTAAAATGTATGATATATGATGTAAATATAAAGAAATGCTGATATATTATGAGAGACAATAATACACTGTAGATTTCAGATTTATTGAGAAATATGTATTAAATCAGATGCAATTTACCTATCATTTTTTAAATTAAAATTTAATCACAAATTGTACAAATTAAAATAAAACATAATGATGCTAAAAAAATGCCTCAATATCAATTCTTTAATTTTAAATTTATGAGGTGAAAGCTATACTGGTTAACCATTATCTTTTTTTTCTTCAAAAAGATGCTTTTTGTGGTTGAGGGTCCAAGAAAAGTCCTTTATTTTTTGACTTATTTTTAACTGGCATAAAATCACAATTGTATTATGTTATATTATATTAATATTCAAATAAATCTAAAATTTTCCTGAAAATCATGAATTCATTTTCCATTCTAGTGTTGATTGAAAATTTTCAGAAGTGTAGTACTCTACCCCAGTACGTGTAATCATTACATGTGTGGATGTTTGTTGGGTTCATAAAAGCAAATTAGTAATTTATGTAAAATCACTTTTCAAGTAAAATACCAGTTGTGTGTTTTTAACATGCTCCCTTGGTGTTTTTAATGAAGAAACATAGGCCTATAAAGACACCTAATTTTAACGATAGCTGCATTACTGTTTATAATACACAGTCAACGTAGTAATCGTGGCTGCTTTTAATTGTGTTATGAGGTCCTGCACCTGGCACACCTAACACATTCTCCTCTAGCGTTACTGCAAGTTACCTTGTCAACGTCAGTCGCTATAATAACAATTTTGTGCCCGTTGTAGTTGGATTACAAACCTCCAAGAATCAGTCTCTCTCTCTCTATCTATCTTACCTGTACTATGCGGTGAATCTAAAAGCGCTGTTCTTGAGACATGGAGCCATTGAATGTTCTAAAAGTTAATAATTATAAGAAGAAAAAGAAGAACAAGAATGATGCACATCTGTGGCTCTATACGCTGCGTTCGACATGCAACAATGCAATGCTGTAGTTTTCACTGAGGATTTGAAAATCAATATTAAAAGAACACCAACAGATCCTGAAATTTAGCCGCCATGCTCGTTACACATATATGTTTAGAAAACAAGAAAAATAAATAAATAAATAAATAAATAATAAAAAATAATTAAATAAGTAAATTTCGTCTTGCAAGAGTGGTTTACAGAGAGTCACTGCTCATAAACCAACTTGTCAAGTTTGCCTGGCCTTGTGACAATGACCCTGGCGAGTCTGAGACACCTGTTGTTGTTGTTTTGGGGTCCATATATTAATGCGGGCATGTGCCACAATACTGCCAGTCTGGGGACAGTGTCACAGTAGAACTTGAGGCCGAAATCTGGTCTCAACTTTAGGACCAAAATTTTAGTCTACCCCTTACCAGGGCGACAGATTGATTTTTCAGAAGATTTTCACAGATATATCGTTAGATAAATAGTCATTCTCTGGCTTTTTTAAGATTTCCCTATAATATCTGCCACCCTGGTAGAGGGTAATTTTAGTTTACTTCATCAGAAGTAATCCATCTTTATTAAATATTGGTAGACTGTCATAGATAGAAAAAATTGGTCACTGTTAAAGCTCAATGATGAGTTCATTTTAGCGGAATATTTGGATTTATCATTAATTTGAATATATTATAATGCCTGTCCTAAAGTGAAGTCTTATTTTTGGTCTTATGTCTTTTTTTCTTTTGTGCCACTGGCCCCTAGTTCCAGTAAATTATAGCAGCTGTACCAGTAGAACTATAATGTGTCCGATATTGTATAGTTCTAAATTACCCAGATCAGCTGCTCTAGTGAATGTACAATGAATACTGTAGTTGGATATCGTCTTAATTTCAGGTCTGTAACCAGCATGTTTCAAAAGATTTTTTTCTGAAAATGTGGACCTTTTCTCCCCATACTTAGTTGGCCCAATTTGAGAGAGAGATCCCAGATCAAATTTTGATTTAGAGTGGAGATTTGCTGACCAACATGGTACTCCGCTCTAACACCACCTCTCCTACTAGCTTATACTTTTGTAGAGAGAGAGAGAGAGAGAGAGAGAGAGAGAGAGAAATTTAGCTTCTCTAAGATGCCCATGTCCTGATCTCACTGGTGCCTCATTCATCTGAAATTCTGAAAACCATTACTGCTGAAATCCCTCACGTAAATTTCTTTAAAAACAGCTGATTCTGTGCATTGATGAATGGTTTGTCATCGAATTATTTTCTAAAATGCATTAGGATTTCTTAAGTGCTTTTAAAATGCGTAACAAAGACGGCCGCAAGTTCCCGGCACAACTGTTTCTCAAGCATTGATTGCGCATAGATAATACACATGTACAAACTACGTAAGAAAAGGAGAAACATCTCCACTGAAAACGAACAAATTGAGAGATAAAAATCAGACAAACGTGACTCATAGCAGAAAGTACAAAAGATACAGCTGGGCGCGGTTCCCTGCAGTCACCGATAACGGTAATTAAAATGGTGGAGATTTCATAGATATGAGGACCAAGACTCGTCTTCTGACCCCCTCCCTAGACTCCCCTCACCGTACAGAGACTTTTATCTCGAGATAAGGTTCAGATAAGGATAGCGCACAGGGGGCGGTCGCCTTTCCCACCCCTCTCTGTTTCTCTCTCCTCTCGCCACTCAACACTCAAAAGACTTACCTGTTTTTAGACCCAATTAGACTACGGTATTCAATTATGTTTAGATAAAAACTTTCATTTAATTAGATTCCCGTGAAGTATTTAGTGAAAACTGAAGATAACGGAATATTCAAAAATTACAAATAACTGGAATATTCACGTAATTTTGGGTGAAATGCATCGCAGTGAATGAAAAGAAATAAAATAAATCGAATAAAAAATGAAGAAATAAAAAAATTACAGGAACTAGTCCATAAATATGTAACAATGATTTATTTATTTATTTATTTATTTATTTATTTATTTATTTACTGGCGAAAGGTCCACTGCTCGACTCGACGAAGAAAAGGGCTGGTAAAAATGCCACTCGAGAAGTGAGTTGTCATATTACATAGGGTTACTGTGCTTGAAGAATTTAACATTAACACTGAGTTGATAACGTTCGCTAGAATTAGGCATCATACAACCCTCACTCCCCTCCTCTCAAAAAAAAAAAAAAAAAAAAAAAAAAAAACTTTCCCGAGTCTATTTCTACATTTTTTTACTCTGGGGGTGCCACCTCGACATATCTTGAACTCCGACTACTTAGTCTTAATAATTACGAGACTCTCTAATCTCAAAAAGTGTAAAGAAATTGCGTCACGTGTCAGACTGGAAGGTAGTTAACTTTTATCATATTTACAGAGAGATTAGTAATTTCGTGGCAGCTCATGACAGCTGACAGTTTCCCATGCGGTAGGCCATGTTATCCAGCCAAGGGACATTACTATATAAACCGACTACTGCACGCGTGCGTGTAGCAAACTAGAGCCAAGTGCACTTCAACCCACGTTCTTGATATTATTAAGTATTAATAAAACTCTCTGGGAGGTATAGATACTTTCATGTATAGGCCCTTGCCTCTTCTAGATAGTTTTTTTTTTGTTTATTTAGGTGAATTTTACTACATTTTTATATTTTATGTTTTCGGTGTTATCTTTATTACTTTTATCTTGTCTTTGTTTCTGTTCTTTTATTATTATTGGCTTCCGCTCGTTTGAATTAGAGTTCTTTGTTCATAGAGCAGTGAATTTGTAAGAATATTCTTTTTTTTTTTTTTTTTTTTTTTAAATATGACAAAAAGAAACAACTGTAAAGTCACGGTAATTATCTTAGAAATGGAAAAGAGATAATGAAAATAAGACACGAAGAAAAAGCATAAAGAATAACATCAAAATCTCCTGGGAAAATCCTTAAAAATGGGCAGATAGGAGTAACCATTACATGGTAAAAATGGCATGGAAGTTCACGTCGAGACAGCTAGACGAAAACCATAACTCTTTGTATATAAAATCCTTGCTGGAGCCCTGCACCATCCACTTAAGAATCGTTTTATGGTCTCAAATGAAAAACCCGGCCTTTTCTATAGCCGGTACAGTCGCCCATTTCAACACATTCACAGTCATAGGCGGGGACGGGTAATTTGTCAAATGTGTCCTCTCAGTGACGACAGCTAGGTTCGCCGTGACAAGCTGACAAAGTCGCAATAGTGACAACGACTATGAGAACTGACACAGCGTTCGCTCAACCAGAAGTAAACGAGGTCTATAAGAAAAGCGTTATCTTTCCTCCGCGTCTCTGTTACCTATATCAAATTCTCTTTAACTCCTCTTTAAACTCAGTCCTCTTTACCTCAAAAAACAAACAAATTACCCCTCGACTGATTCAGGGGCGGGCGACCAAGGAATTTACATAAATGCTGCTAGACCCTTTAATCTAGCGGGGCGATCTCCCAGCTCTCTGCTAGTGACTGTGTTAAAGCCGACCTAGGTAGACAACCTTTTATATCGTATCTCCTCTACTGCGACAGTCGGGCGCCGCGCGGAGTGCTTCGCTAATAAGCTTAAAAGTCAGTAACTTTCTGCCTACGTCATCACGCCGAGGCAGGCAGGCTGGTTAAGCTTTAGTAGTACGAGGCGCATTGGGCTTTACACACATTAACACACAGAGAGCTCTTCGCGTACACAGCACTTTAAACAGCGTGTGGACTTGACGCTCTAGCTCTCTTTCTCTACACATATATTGGTATTAATATTTATATACCAGTGTGAGGGGAACAGTGACGACGAGACATGGTTTGATGCCGAGTTGTGGGATTTAAACCAGTGGATTTTAACTAAGAACACATTAGGTGGACTTAAAGCAGGAGAGAGGGACTCGTCAAAGGGCAGCTGGTCTGTCCCCTGTCACCTACAGCTATGGAGGTTCACATACTACTCATACTGCTTACTATCTGGGTCACGAAAACGCAAGGTGAGTTTAATCTTTATTCTCCTAATCCCCCGATGATCAACTCTAGATCCATCCATTGACTTCTCCCCCCCCCCCCCTTTCCAAATCTCACCCGCTTCGACCTGTGCAGTCTAATGAATATGATATCACAATATTTAATAAATCGCCTCGTTTATACGCTATGTTATGGACTAATGTATGGAATAAACAGTGGAGAGAAAGGTCGGTTTTATCCTCCGTTAGAGGCCTAGCAGTTCAACGTGTTCGTTCTAGTGGAAGGCATGGGGCATGCTGTGAAAAGAAGAATGAATTGTATGTTTTGTTAACAAACGGGGCAGAAAGAAAGGTTTACTTTGCGTCGACTCGTAGGTTTAAGGTTGACTCGAGTCGGTGTACATTGTGCATTGTGAGCGTTCGATCTTCAACTTTGCTTTAAACTTTCGTTACTTTCACACAGAGCATGTATCTACACAATCCAGTGTATAAAAGTTTTATCACTATTTTGATAACATTACTAAGAAAGGCCAAGTTAATGTAAAATTAAACTCGTGACGCATTAGTGCTGTAAATTGTGCAGGGGAACTTCAACAACTCCCCAAGTTTGCTCAGGGGGTTTTGTCGAGCACATGGTGAAGAGGATTTAAGGGGGACTCGAAAAGGACTCTTAACATCGGCCGTGGAGCGCATCACGGGGTGAGGGAGTTTGTGTGAAAATTCCTCCCGGTGGTTTCAAGAAAGGGCTATGTCAACGAACCGGTAGGGGGTGGGTCGGCGTAGAAGAGAGGACTCCACGGTTCACTGGCACACAATAACTCCGCCATCTATTACCGCGGCTGTACTGTCAAAGTACGGTTTTAGTGCGCTGTTTTAGTTTCACAGCAATCTCGGCTCGGGTTACTTTCAACGGCCGTTGCGTTAACCCCAAATATATATTTCACGCTGGGTGATAAATTACTGCGCGTTAGATCACGTTAAAATGTATCGCACTGGAATTAAGCGCGCATCCAAGGTTAATTTTCTAACCGTCCCGCTGCGTGACAAAAATAAATACAAGTTGATGGCTGGAAAAAGAAATAAATGGGCATGTAACTGAAGCTTGATTAGCAGAAGTCGGGGCTTGGGTTACTTGTGAGTGCCGCACCATGGTATGTTGTAAGAAAAAATGGTAGCATTATATGGATGGCTGTGCCATGTTATGTGCCTGGTTATTACGCTGCAACATCAGGTATTTTTGACGTCGTTATGATGTCGTCTGAAAGGTACAGACGACAGATATTTAAATTAATTTGTCTTTGAAAAAAAATATCATCTAACAATTCTTCACTTTGCGTCAATTAAAAAAAAAATCTGGTATCTTCTACGTTACCAACATTTCTTTCACTTTCCTCAAAGAACTATTCTACTATCTTTCTCCCACACACTAAAAGGTTTCCAATACATCTCCGCCGTTGCTTACAATTTTTATTTCCAATTCTGTCGTCTGCCCAGTTTTGTCACCAACGGTGAGGACACGGCGCCGGAGGGAGCCGCAGTCTTTCAAAGGCCAAAGAAACAACACTGCCCTGGGGAGAGCAGTAAATTTTCCAAATTACACCAATCCCTTTTGTCTGGCCGTATTAAGGGGTCTTATCAGCCTTTGCTATTGGCATTTACTGGTCTCGCACAGTTTGCGTTGGAGCCGGAGATTTCGGCCATAAAACCCGCCCCGACTGTGTTATTGCCCGACCTTAGACTGCCATTTACTTGGGCGACTTGTTAACGGGAATCCCCGATGCCAGTTATTGAAGTTATTGGTACTTACAAGCGAATATTTGCGTCATTGAAGTCAGTGCGAACTCTAGGGAGATTTCTAAGTGTAATTTAAATGGAGAAATAGAGGAAGACTGATGTGTTTCGTTTCGTTCTGTTCTCTTTCCATCTCTCTTTTCCATCTATTTTGTGACCAGTATGAATATATCACTTATGCGATTCCAATCACCTTGAATGAATAATACCAAGTTTCCACACAAATCATAATATCACACCGGGACAAGGATAGAACAAATATACTAAGACTGGGTGCAGACAGTTCTTCATTTATATCGAATTAGTTGAACACAGCGGACCGGAGTCGAACACGGCGATTGAAATTGCCAATAAGGCACCGGAATTTGTACTCCACTATCTACCTGCGATCTTCCCATTTACTGGGCCCAGGGTTTCTTTATGTCTATCCACATCATGGACCGGTGTCAAAAACCACCATGCCCTGAACGTGGATACTTTATGGCTTTCTTCATAATACAGTGTTCAGGGAAAGGGGAATTTTGCTGGGGCCACAGGCATGGGTGAAGTGAAGTGGGTTGTTCCTGAAGAATGCTCTCAATGTTCAAGTGTCTTCTATAACCTGTGGTAGTTAACACAAACCCATGCACGCTCGAAAGACAACCGGGTGATTGGAAGAGGAATTTGATAGTTTATCTGAGGAATTTGCAAGGATTTCCTGTTCATAGACACGCCATGCTCTCTGCATCTCCTACCTTCTCTCTCTCTCCTCTCTCTCTCTCTCTTGCTCACACACGCACACACACACATACACACACACACACATAATCGTAAAAATAAGTTCTAACACTGTTGGGCCTGTGCATTGTTCCCTCGCTAATGGACCCCCATTTCTCTGTAAAGCACAGAATGCTGGGGTCGTAATTGGTGTTGATAGGGAAGCCAAACGTGGAATTGATCAGTCTTCCTGGCGGCCCGCCTCAATCGTGTTTCTCCCCGGACCCCGCCCCTCCCCTTCCTTGATGAGTGAAGATCATATCGGGTACTGTGTCAGGGACCGGTTTCAAAAAATTGCAAAAAATAAAAAGAAAGAAAACTATTTCCGTGCAAGATAAAATGCATATAGTGGTCCGTTTAGATATTAAATGTAAATATTGGTTGAAACAACTTTTTGTCTTGTCTCTTGACAACGATGACGATGGATAACGAAACGTTATTCTTCATTGGTAAAAAAAAAGATTATAATCTCTTTAGGAACAATTTACATTTTAAGTATCTTTAATTGAGATGAATTCTCAAAATTGAAAATTTTAGTTTCAAATATTTGTTCTTCTTTATGACTAGTTTGTCAGCCTGTCATTGGTAGTATTTGCCGTCCTCTACAGCCTTTCTTGTTTTGGATATCTCAGATGTGTCCTTGCTATGAACATCCCTGAGATTTCCTCAACATCGGTGAATAAAAAGATGTGTTACTGTATGTGGGACAATTGTTTCAAGCACACAACGTCATGTCACATAATTCAACATTTTGAGTAAGGGTTTACGCGAAAAAATTGCTTCTAAAGAGACTGACTAAAATTTCCAGCAATAAACTTTCAAGAACCGTTACTAACCTTTCGCGATTCCTTAGACGACCACCTCCCCCCCCCCCCTCTTTATCAAGGTCAACACTGCTCATTTTCTTTGACCTTTTTCCATTAAAAAAAAGCTACCCCGATTTCCCATTATGTCAACCTCTATACCGTATAATGGGCCTACTATAGGCACCAAGCTGCAATAAACCTCGATGAATATGCCATTATGAGAATTGCAAAATGCTGTGATTAATCTTTTGGATATATGAAGCGGTGGTTCGTAAAGAAGTGACAGTTTAAGGAGCAATTGTTCTTTGAGAGCCCTTGGGAAAATTAAGGGATGGGAGAAATATTTGGCGTATGGAGAATTATTTGGCGTATGTTTTATGTAATTGTGATATATTGGTATTGAAGCTGACGGGTAACAGCTGAGAGAGAGAGAGAGAGAGGTTTTTCTCTATAGCCCCAGCAATGATGAGTTACAGATTATATCACTCAGCAGTAACGTTCTACTTGAATGAGTTCATTGGATATCTCGCATCCATATCTTTTAAGAATTCCGGTGACAAAAAGACACCCATTGTTAGCTGTGACTTGTCATTTAACCGAAACGCAAGATAAAAAGCATTATTTTATCACGCACGGAAGTTAGGCGGCTGTTTGTAAAGTTATTCACGATACGCAGAAACGGATGAGACCTTGAGATAGGATTGCACAGGCGATATCAGCCGGTGCCATCTGAAAGGAAAGTCTCACTCAAATGCACAAATCACCCCATTCAATCACCAGGCGGCGACGTATAGCATAATAATTATATCCCATAATGTCCATTGAAGAACAATCTCAGGCTGTTCTCGTTCCCTCCCTCCCTGCTCCCTCTCTCTTGTGTGGCATCACCTTTACTAGAGACAATATCGTATTATACTTAATTGCATAATGACCTTTTTGTCTGAAAGATTTAATCTGATATCACTTCAAAGAGTTTTTACGATTTTGTTTTGAGTTCAAGTGTCTGCTTGGGAGAAATCGGGATTTATAATTGTGAACCGTCTGCAGACAAACCGCCATTTTTGTCGTGTCGAAGTTCATAAGGACGTTGCATCTCGGCACCTTCCCTTGTAATAATGTCTATTTTCTCTCTCTGCTCTTGTTTGTCCGTTTATCGCTGCCCATACATCTGTAGACAGAGGACGAAAGTAGTTTAAGATATGAAACAGAGATATTTTTTTCAGATAACTCATCTCGAGGACACTTCTACGTCAAACCGAAAAAGGGAGATTTTAAATTCTTGAGAAGTAAAATAAGATTTCACCCGTTCTGAAAGAAAAGGATGTGTTAATTTATCACAACGCTTTAAGCACTTATAGCTTGAGCTTTTCCGCTACGTTTCTCACTAATAAAAAGTAAAAAATCACGTAAGCGTTAATTGCGAGCCAAACAGTGGCAGTTTAATATTAGGTTCAAGATAGACCTGGAAAATAGGTGATATATGAAGTTTTTATGTTTGATTTCTTTCTTTTCTTCACGTGTTGGCCTGTCTTTTGTTGCTTGTTCATTTTATCTGTATCATGACGGCCGTCCAGGATTTCAAAATTATCGCTATTAAATGTCAAAGCATTCTATCTGCCTTTAATGACAATCTTCCCGTCTACAATCACACACATTAATATGAATTTTAAGAATCAATCTTCTTCAATCATCTTTGTTGCACTGCGTAAGTGCAAAGATTTGGATACGAAGAAAACCGAAAATGTGCCCTTCGTAAATGTCTTTGGACGCCGTGACCCGTAAGGGGACCCTTTCTTCCCCTCTCCATAGACGCTGTCATCGGTAATGGGGGAGTCTTTAGCGGTAATGACCCTGTGGATCAGGCTGTGACAAACTCCGGTATTGTTCCACGGGTTCTTGACGCGGAGAACGGTTGCCTTTAAAGGGCCTCTGGTGTGAAGCTGAACGCTATTTATAAAATCTTTTTATGCTTCGTGTACTGAAGACCCGGTTAATATATATTTGTACATATAAATATATGAACACGATAAACCTCCACATCCATAAGGACATGTTGCCCACTTTTCTTTGTGGGAGGCATATAAAGAGTGGCAGATTAGTTTTTGTATACAAAGAAATCGTACGTAAATTAATGTAAGGTCTTGTAGGTCATCTTGCATTCCTAGCTGACCATATATGAAATATTCCCTGGTATCTCTTCATTATCAGTATTAGATACTTAGGTAATCTTTTGCCTAAACTGATATGAGTTTTTTGGGGGAGGGGGGAGGGCAGGGGGGGAAACGCTGGAGACTCCTTGACGTGGGTATAAAATGAGAAGGTTAACCTCTGTCTAAATATTTTCAATGTGAGGCATGGTTATCCTTGAGCACTCGGACTTGAGCCATGGGTACATAAACACAGCCCCTACAGCTTTATTATCCTGACGTTCGATTACTTTGCCTTACGTCGACCTGCCAGACAGCGGGTGCTTGACACATTCACACCGCTTGATATGGCAACGCCAGAAAGGAAACGAATCTGTGATAAATAATATGGAATTTGCGGAATGAAGTATTAAAACTATCAAATCGGATGTTTATCAGCTATAAAATGATAGGTGTATTTTGGGCGCATATCTCTGAAGGACTCCACGTGGGAGACGTGGCAGCGAAAGACGATTTTGGTCAATGAGCGTCTCCACCGCGAATGAGTATTAAAATGTGCGTTTGTCAAAACTTGAATAACTTTGTTCACCTTTCATTGCGTTCACTTACCTGTTTTAAAAATAATAATATAAGCCCTTAAAGCGAATCTGACAAGAGATCGTTGATGATTAGCAATAGAATCTCAGTCAGAAAAGGTAATTCTTTATTGATATATACAATATTTCTAAAATGAAATTCAAAATATCACTGAAGCCTAGCGATGACACCCCCCCCCCCCAAGACAATTGCCCCTCTCCCCATCCAGCGTCTTGCCCGCCCCTCTCCCCGCGTTTGTATATTCGAGTGATGTTGTCGCCGGTGTAGTCGCGTCCATCGTGAATACAGATGAATACCCATCCTTGACAGTGATACCACAGGAGAGCTAGCACAAAACAAGTGGGCAGGGACCGGCACTCGAGACGGCACAATGAATGAGGTGAAAATATCTGTATTTATTCAGCGGATGGTGGAGACTATTTTAAGTTATGGCCTGCCTTTTATGAGACAGTTTTATTTTACCAAAAGAATTCAGAGAGACTAAGGACAGCTGTGTGTGACACTTACATGATGCACATACACAAATACACACACACGCACGTAGAGAGAGAGAGAGAGACAGAGTGAGAGAGAGACCTTCCCTATTCCATTTATTAACCCACTACGCCTCTCTATCACCTGAAAGGACATCGTAAGTGTCATCCAAGGAAATAGCTCATCAAAGCGTTCGTCAATTACTGTCACCTGCCGCGTTACCACTTAAACAAGAGATTTTGCTGTCTGTCTGCCACCTAATCCGCGCTGTCGCCTGAGTAATTAGCAATAACGACGCTAGCCGGGGACTTAAAGCCCTGTGGTCTGTTTGTCGCCCTTAATGAGGTCTTCAGGTGTGCTTATGACAGGTGAAAATCATATTGACTCGGGGATAAATTTATTTGGTGATAATGTAATCCGTTTTAATGTTTTTCTTTATGGCCCTTGTTGGATTAAATGAACGGGATTTCTTGTATAATTACAAGCAAGATTGATCCGCGATGATATGTTTATGAAATCGAAACGTTAATATGGATAAAATGGGCTCTTGCCGGATTGTGGAGACCGTGAAGAGCAAGACTAAAATATCTCGATTATCAGAGAAAATAGGTAGTAAATCAATTTTAAGTATGATTTAGGTAATCAAGGAGGAGACAAAAAAGGGGAGGGTAAAGAAGAAAGGGAAATAGTATGATGAGTAACGCTTTTATTTTCAACAGAAAAGAAAAAAAAAGCAAATGTCAGTTTCCAAAACAAAAATATTACTTGTCAAACACCGATCTTCAACTCTTTAATTATTCAACGAAAAAAGGGGCACATTTATCGAAAGTGAAACAAGTGCAGATCCGTTCGACTCCATTAGGCGTGATGTGATCTCATATCTTGTTACCAAATCTGTCGTCTGTTTGTGGACGCGTCGTGGGAAAAGCAAGAAGACGGCCATTTTGACACCGTCATGACATGTCAGTCGATAGCTCCCCGGCACTCAGCCGGTGTTCTCTGGTAACCCTAGAACGCTGAAGTGCTCCAGTGTTTAACGGTCAAATATTACTCGGAGACAAGGTGGACGCGACATTGTGTGGCCAGCTATCGAGCTCAAAAACCACACGGGATTAAACTTGATTGTGTGGGGTCACAAATAAACACTCTCTCTCTCTCTCTCTCTCTCTCTCTCTCTACTTTCCACCTTCTCACCCTCCCTCTCTTTTCTCTCATTCTCTTCTCTTTCCCTCTTTGATGATTTATCTGAGGAATTTACAGGGATTTCCTGTTCATCGACATGTGCCATGCTATTTGTGTTTCTTTCTTTCCTTCCCTACTCCCATCTCTCTCGCTCTTTCTTTTCGTTCGGACAAATTCACCTGTCGGTATAGGTAAAGTAGAGAAAGGACCGATCTGCGTGTTGTTAACGTCGACTTTTTGCAAGGAGAGAAGTATGGCATATAGCTCCAGTGTGTGTGTGTGTGTGTGTGTGTGTGTGAGAGAGATAGAGAGAGAGGTGAGAGGTGTGTGTGTGGGGGGGGGGCACTATCAAGGATAGGGTGCCATAACACATAACATAAATATGCCCCGTAACTCTCTCCCCCCACGTGATAAGAGATACAGAGAAGGTTTAAATCAGAGCTGTGTCTGATAAGATACGGAAAGGGTTAGGTCATAGTCACGTATGTTGTTCATTATATGCCCGTCCGTGATAAGTCTTGGGACTGTGTTCAGTATTAGCACGTATTGGAATAGCTTGCAAAATTTAATGTGTCGTCAGAGATAAGAACAAACACACATGGACACACGCGCTGGCGATGGCACGCACACACACACACACACACACACACCGAGAGAGAGAGAGAAAGAGAGAGAGAGAGAGAGAGAAAGAGAGGTCGCTCTTCTGATTATCAAGAGAGTATTATTTATACCCAGGCACACTTAGTGAGAGGTTGTTAATCCCTCTCTTGACTCGGGCTAGCTTGCTTGACTCTGAACCCAGTGTAAACTAATTTCCTTTCACGTGCATAGGATGCGATATGGTGTACAAACAGTGTAATCAGAGGTGGATCTGACTTCTGAATGCACATGTAATGGCTGCGTCAACATTAATTGTACCCTCTAATCACAGAGGACCCGACACTTCCCTGAGTGGAGCCTCTCTTCCTTTGTTTATGCACGCATTGAATGGGTGCGACAACGTAAACCGTACCCGCTGTCGCACAGAACCTGGTACTTTCTGTTATAGCTCTTTTCCCTATCTTTATGTAGGTTTCAGTTTCCTTATATACCCCCCTTCCCCACTAGATTACGGTGCTCCGCTTTTGTCTGTATCTTGTAGACTATATACCTTGAGCGTCATGTATCTCATGGCCGCTAATAATAATAATAATACGACTGGTTAAAGAACTATTCCTGTCATAGTATATAACCTCTAGGAGTCTGCTGTTGTTATAAAAGGTCTGAGGAAGGGATTTCAGCATAAATTGTGTTGAAATGAAGTTGGAGATGTTGGTTAAGTTGTCTACCGATTATCTATGCTGAAATATTGTAATAAGTAATAAGTTAAATTAGTAAGCAATAGTGTACATAAATGTAATCATCTATGGTCCTGGTATATAGATAAAAACGCTATGCCTTTGTTTGACAAGACTGTCATTTTTTGGGGGCTCCTGCGAGAGAGGGTAACAGAAAAAGGTGAGCTTTTTGCACGGTGAAGATTAATTAGGGCCCCCTTCCCGCACAGATGAGCGAACTCCAACGGTAGTTACTGGAATTAATGAACAATCGAATGCATTGGTGCCTACATTAATTACTAGCTGGAGCGGCTAGACGCTAAACTAACAGCAAAGTCTGTGGCTCGACGTTAGGGATGTATGTTGTTTATGTTGCAGTGACGTAATGGTGGTGGTGGTGGGGGGGGGGGGATACTTGCCGTCCCTTTATTTGCTACTTCTTGCTGAGGAATAAATAGAAAAAAATCAACACCGCCAGTAACTTTGATTTGTTTTAATTTGTTTTGATTATAGATTTACAAGTACATTTGAGGATATTATTTGATCAAATAATAATAACAACAACAACAACAACAACAATAATAATAATATAATGCAATGGAACCTGTATTCTACTGTGACTAGATGATAAAAAAAGTGTATGCACTTTGTGTTGTTTTTTGTTTTCTCTTTCACTTAAACGTGTAACACAAGTAGCTAGGTGTTTCGAGGCACTAATATTATGGAAATGAATTCTAGATAAATAGCCGAGGCACTGCACAGCCTAATCCTTAGGTTGCACAATCGTCGTCCACGGATGACTGTGCGCCCTTCCTGGTCGCCGTACTGTCGCCGCTTCTGTGTAGTTATAGTGAAAGTTTCCGATTTTCTCATCAGGAATGATGAATAATCCAGTTCATATTGACCGGTGGTGCTCATTGGGTTTTTGTCGTTTTTTAATGCGGTGACGAGTCTTCGGTTGTAACTAAGGGATCTGTGAATTATACAGGGAGACAGTAACGTACAGTACAATACAATACAATACAATACAATACAATACAATACAATATCCGTATATGCATTGTCAGAGACCGCTCTTGTAGTAAGGCTTGTGGCGTTTTTTCTCAGCAATTTTTTTCGATGCACATCTAAGGAACGTTAGTCACTATTATCTGTGCTTTTCACACGATATAGGTCCTTATACTTAGTTTGCATTGCAGAGCAAACAATGTTTTGTTTCAGATACCGACTTTCTTTGTGTAGCCCAGACGAGGGGGGGGGGGGGGGGTGGACTTGGTGTAGGTGCAGCATGTGCCGTTTGGCCTCTCTCATGTACGATTTCTTAGGAGAGAACCTTAAAAGGAGGCAATGATATGTCATGTATATTGTAACGTAGAATGACACTCTTGTGTAACATGTGTAATGTCCTGGATGCAAAAAGACTGAAGTCTGTTAATAATTACATAGATAATTTAAGGAAAGACATCTTGCTATGGAGTCTTGAAGGTTGGTCGCAGATTAATTTTAAATCTAAATTGCAACTTTTTTTTTTTTGCTTTGCGTAAAAAGCACGCTTCATTCAGTGTTGATAGGGAGTCAACTTGTCAACCTTATCTGCATCAAGCTATTGTCACAGTTTATATGTAACAAATGACAATTTTTCCCAAGACTAGACTAGATCCATGCCACGATATCTTTCACGTGGCCCCCGAGACCGCCCCTCGCGCCACTGCGGCGACACTCTGCCGCGCGTGCAGTCACGTCGACCATACCATTGTCTTTGTTGACGTACACGATATGGGCTGTCATCTAGCATATATTTTAAGACTGGGAATTGTCTTTTGTCTGAGAGTTATATTGCTATCCATTGCTCAGGGTGACGTCCTATAAAGTCTTTGGATACACTCCTTGGGGGGGGGGGGGGGTGTGTGCAGCTTTTCGTCTTGGTTAGCTTTGGTAGATTTGCCAGGTATTCTAACGATATTTGTTTGTTTCGACAATGAAAGAGATACCATAACACATAACCGAATTGCTTTATGGTTGAATCTTTATATAGGTATATATATATATATATGTGGGTTTGTTGGTCCACAAGTATGCGTGTGTTTATTCTTGTGTGAGCGTTATGCGTTTTAAGCAAAGGTTCAACAACCGCTGTGCATATTTCTATATTACTGTGCTTGTGCATCTTCAAGCACGTGTGTGTTTATGTAGCAGCGTACGAGATATATTGGGCATGGACACTGGCAAATAAAAGCACTAGACTTCTTTCAGGGATTAATTTTATAAATGAGATAATTCTTTCATGTTGAAATTCGCCCAGCGAACTCCACAAGGCTAGTCTAGATCTTAGATGAACCAGCGCATTACTGTTTGGATTTAGACGACTTGTTTTTAATACAAGGATGAACGCACGGTTGTTTGGCCCTACGGAGGTTTGCACAGATAACTCAATCCCACCATGAAGTTTATCCGCAACTTCAAAGTCAGGTCCTCAAGCTGTTTTTACCATCTTGTCTTCGGCAATTATTACAAGCTTCATAAACACGAGAAGCTGCGAGATTACGTTAGAGGGCAGTCGCTTCTCTTGAGGAGGGCTTGTATTGTAGCGTTTGGAGGGAAAATAAATAAATAATTAAAGAACAACTAAAAGTGCCAACAATATTTGTTTTAAATCGATCTAGCAAAACAGCGTCGTCATTTAATATTGGTGATCATTTTTCCATAGTGGATCGATATTGCATTTGTTTAAATGATGCTTTGTTAAGTTGTGTAACTCGGCCAGAGGAGGTTTCTGTAAGATGACAATGAGACAGAATAATGCACTGTAGAGTCTGTAGAGTCTGTAGGTGGACGTGGCTAAAATTCAAAGTCACAAGGGACGAATGTTTGGAACGTTGTTTGATAGCATCCTCGGTATTTTCCCCAAATGTATGATGCCAGTGACATGGTTGCCATTCAATAATAAATAAAAAAATAAATACATAAATAAATAAATAAAAATCCAGATATATCTTGACCAGGTCGATTATTTGACTCAATTTATTGCTATTTGTTGTCATTATAATGTACCTTTCTTTGTGTGGCTTTATAAACAACAGATACAGGTTCAAAGTTGTAAACATTGCACAATATAAACAATTAAACCCCCTTCTCTTTTGACAACTTCAATCAAACCAGACAGGCTCTATGACACACGATTTCATAAACTTCCATAACTCCGGACAGAAATTAACTCGTAGTTAAGGGTCAAATTGGTAGTCTACAGGTCGAATCCAGATAGGAAAAAAATCACTTAATACTGTAATATTCGTCTGCGGGGGAACCAGGACGTGACGTTATTGTGTGGTAGGCGCCGTGCAGTCATTACGATCATTACTGTATCATTATGGCCAGTAAACGGTAATGAGCCTGCACCCAGTGACCGAGGGTCAGTCGTTAGGTCCATTGTTGGGGCTGAGTGACCAGCAAAGTACAGGTCCCTAAGTGGTCACTTAAACGCTCCTGTCTTGTCCGTTGACGTAAGAGGGGGAATTACTGACCGCTGCGAACGCCGTTTCCTTTAAAACGTTGCCATTAGAGTATTATGCTTTTCATGGAGGGGAAATGTCGATCCCTGTCGACGTCTCGCACTCACTGGGGTTAAATTTTTAAAGCAAATGTTGGTTGTTCAATGGCTTAAATCGTTCAGTGACATCATTTGGTACTAAATCAGTACAGTTTTTTTGGGTGTTTTAACGCGCCAGAAAAGTGAGAGCCCATCGTCCTGCCGAAGCACTTAGGGCGAGGAAGTCGGTGCATAAGTTTGAATAATTTCCTTCGTCTCTGCAGGCGCCAAGGCTCTTAGAGCGGGCATTTTCTTTGCTCTGGTTAGATATAAAGATTGATGTGTATGGCACCGAAAATGTACGGAAAAATGGCCCATATCGCGAGGCCAAACAGCTTAAGTAGGCTTGGGTACTTTCAAGAAATATTTTAATGCCACTTCTCTGCTAAATGTTACATACATCGCACACACCGACGCTGAGCTGGGGGAGTGTTACATCTTTAGAAGATAGAAAGCAACGCAATTTCTGTGGAATGTGGCCAAATCCCCCAAGTCAATGCTCTTCAGAGGAGAAGCAGTTGCAAACAAGATGTGACAAGAACGACGTTTCACCTATATATTCCCATCCCCCACAGTAAAGACTCGAAAAAACACGCTTTTAAAAATACATCACAGTTTGGAAGGAATGCGCTTTATTTCTCCCGAACTTGTTGTTTCTCCTCAGTCTCCCGGCTTCTTCTACCCTGAATGTCAAAAGTCACCGAATACTCGCCTCCATTATAGAAAAGACTGTTGTTATAACGGAGATGAGTTACAAGTGACGTAGGAGATTCAGGGTAGTTTTCCCAGAGCGCGATCTTCTCCGCCCGGCCCGTTTTCTCCGTGAGCGTCCAGCATCACCTTATACCATAAAACTGCCCACACTCCGAAATGGAAGCTTTTAAAGAGTTATTAGGCTCCGGTTTGGTTTTTAGTTGCCGTGAGATGAATAGCAGGCAAGCGGTCTTTTACGCTACATAAACCTCGCTCATCAGATCTGGGTTTGAAACCATAAATCAAGCGCAGGACTGGGTTTGTTTACCACCGGGTTATTACTGAGTGTCCTGGAGAAGAAAAAGATTTAAAAAAATAGGAACCTCTTCAACCGGTTCTTATCGACCTGTTCCCCCCTCCACAGAATTCGGCGAATGTTATCCCTTTCGCAGAGTTCCAGAGGCTTGTATCATAAAGGAAATTTGGTTTGAAAATTGTTCTACGTGTTTTGACCAAAGTTTTCGTCACCTTTGACTCAAAATAAATCAGCTGTAGTCTAATTGAATGGGACATCAAGATAACAAGGGAGATTTTTGTGGCTGATTTTTGCAGGTCATATATTATATGAATGGATAACTATGGATCAATCTGAAAATGAAGTTGTCCAAATATTTGATCTGATGTTTAAGACCTTTTTTTTTTTGGGGGGGGGGGGAAGGGGGGAGTAACGATCTTTAGTGAAACCTGTGCCCGACATGCGTGAAGACGGACATAACTTTCCCAGGAGGCAGTTATCCTGCTCTGGTTAATTAGGTTACATCTTTTCCGCCGCGGTTCCCAAATTATTTGGCTTCACATAACAGCAGCAGGGCCCACCTTGAATTGAACTGCTGAATATTCTGGATATCGGTAACCGGTAAAGAACTTTCTGAGTCTTGGTGTTCCGTTTCTTTACTGATGCTGTTATCTCCCTAATGTCCTTTTGTGGAAGTTGCCCAAGGAAGTGTATAAGAGGTTCTTAGGCCACGTTCACAACGGTGGACTAACTAGTCCGAGGGTCAAATATGGCCGACCCACTTGAACACTTCCCCGAGGGGTATCTATATTCAGTGTTTATAAGAGGATTAGACGGCAAGCTTTGTAGTGGGTCGCCATATTTGACTCTCGGACTAGTTAGTCCCCTGTTCTGAATGCGGCCTTATACAGACCCTTGAACCAGAGGGTTATACCGGACGATCTTATGTGCAGCCGTGTGAAAGAGGGTATCAATAAAAAGATACTGGGTTTATTGCCGTTATGTGAGAAAATAGTGCTGTGATTGGCAATGACGCATTTCCACACGATCATTACCTAGCCTCTCTAATCATCAGCGAGATCTCCCCACACGTCCAAACGCATTACAGATCAACCCCGCCTTCTGTCATCGGCGAATCGATGGCAATCAGTCATCTTAAAACGCTAGTTTTACGGGGGATGGTTGCTAAAACGAAGGGAACAGAGAAAAGGAGTATGAATGCGATCTTAATCAATCATTTGAGAAAACGGGACTTTAGTGGAACTCTGGTATAAGATTCCTTTTTCATCAGTCATGTATACCACAATACTACTTTGGATGAACGTGGAGGATTACGGCGGGGAAAATGACGAAAACCCCCATGAGCAAAATCACAGAAATGCAGATTGCACGGATTTTGGTTTTTATACCGAACAAAGAAGGAAAACCGATAAATGCAATGTCGACCAACTATCGAATCAAATCATCTTCAAATTGTCTTGTTAAAATAGAGTGGATTAGAGACGCTTAAAGACAGATAAGGACACGAGGCGTTCATCGGAAATTAAATTAACAAAACCTCATGTTGCAGAAAGAAATGGTGGAAGTGGCAATGCACACCACCTGGTTCTCAAACAGTGTTTTTAGTAGTTCTAACTAGAAATTTCTATAGGAGGAAAAACTTAGTTTGCGATTTCAACACAAGTCGACCGTTATGCGAATGAAAGATACCGCACCGCTGAAAACGCTGCTATCAAAACTCAAATCCACTGTGATTTTTCCTGATATAGGGGAGGGGGGGAGGTATAAGACATCCTTCTAGCACCGAAAACATCTAGTCGTCTGCCGCAATGGGGAGGGCCGACCCTTGCCCTGAAAATAGTAAATTTTATGAAGGAAAGATCTTTCGACCTTAATTCTTTGAGAACTTTCACAGGGAATTCAACCTCGAGGCGGATTCTGCTCCTAACCTATTATTAGTGAATACTTCATGTGTAGCCTTTTTGTATTTTGCGTTGTCATATTATGTATAAAAGTACTGAATCGTCATTCGGTGCAAGTTTGAATCTTAGAGGTGATATTGAAAGAAGTCACTGTGTACATACACATTTTTCCATAGTGCATAGCCACCCTTCAATAGGGTCATAGAGGGAATTTTTTTCGCCAGGTATTTATTGATATTTCTCTGAAAAAAATCTCCCTGTTGCCCTCTGGAAGAAAGTGAAGCTTCGCGCCGAATTAGAAAACGTGTCAATATATTACCAAGCAAATTCGTTGGTTCGGAAATAAAATGGTACTTGACAGAAATCTTTGGATGTGAAAATTCCTTTTCTCCACTACCTTATCTTCTCTTAAATCCCCGCTGGCACGAGAAATAGTGCTTCTATTTTAATACCATTCTCTTGAGAATGTCAGCTCTTAGCTGAAAAAAAAATAAAGATTTTTTAAAGTGCTTCTTTTCGCTTAAATAGTGTCAGCTACTGAAGCAGAATACTGATAAGCCGAAGAGTAATTTTCTTGAATTCAAAGGGAAAATTGTATGGGAACATGACGTCCATTGTTAGCGTAATGTTTCTTTATGAGAGGCAATTACTGGTGTAGCGAACGGAGGAATTTTTAAGTAACGATTGGCTTCGCTGTGATTGGCCTCCAACCATTTTCATTGTATGCATAGGTGTATGATACTTACAGAGAAACGACACAACGAAGAGAAAAGTATTTACCTTTATAGTGTAGAGAGAGAGAGAGAGAGAGAGAGAGATTTCTTCTATTCTTTTAAGAAAGATTTTCTTAAAAGAAAGATTTTAAAACAAACAGGCTACAAAAAAGCTCCAAAATAATATTTTCAGATATCAAAAAAAAAAATTTAAAAAAAAAAATAAAAATAAAAAAAAGTCGGGTGTCACTCTCGTCTCTTCCCAATGCCTTTCACCCGCCTCTTCCTCAGCCGTGATTACGTCAAAGATAAGCGCCCTCTGTCGGGTGGAGCACGCTGTCACAAACAAAATGGTATCAGCCGCTGATAACACCTTGTGTGGTGACACGGCCGCTCTGTCACGCTCACACGGGATTGCTTGGTGACATTTGACAATTTGACTGATTGTTCTGTGTGCGGCCGGCTGATAAGGGTGATAACCCGGAGACACGTTGTCTGGAGGGGAAGGAAAGGTGGGGGTGGGGGGGGGGGTGGACTTAATAACCGGTACTCCAATATTTACGGCTACGAAACTCTGCAATAAAGGATTACAATATAAGAACTGATAGTGCACAGAGTGGAAGAGGGATTGACCCCCCTTTCTCTCTCTCTCTCTCTCTCTCTCTCTCTCTCAGTGTGTGACGGTGTTTTTATGTTGTCTGTTCACCCTAGGATTTCAAATTCATGGACCAGGGGGGAATAAAAAAAAACACGTTTGCACGCAATAGCTTGGGTGATAAACGGGATTGCCCTGAAAATAAAACTTAACAATAATTAAGAACACAAATCTCGATGACACTTCTGATGGAAAATGAATTTTGTAATTGTTCAAGGTTTTGCCCAAAGGTAGCCTGGAAATAACGAAGTCATTAATCTAAAAGAATCCTGAATAACTATGGCAGTTATAGCTTGTTTTACTACATAATGCAACCACTATTTTTGTCATTAGGCTTTTTGAATTATCCATGACAAATAAGTCGCACACGAACTTTGTTTCTTAGTTCACGCCAATATTCATTAAACTAATGAAATTTGCTTATTACAGTACGACACAAAAACTGTAATGGGGTTGACTGCAGTCACGGGTAATACGCGCCGACCAGACCCTAATGAATCGCGTGTTGCAATGCCTGGCACGTGTCATTGGGCATTATTGTATTTCGAAACAGTGATTAGGCCACGCTACTGTCTTAATGGATGAATGTTGCTCAAAACAATGCGTGACTGACGAACATACAGGGGTCATCAATTTTACATGCTTACACGCATTTGCTAATGCATTTATGACATTTTTTGTATTGGTTCCAACATCGATGAAGCTGGTTCTATCTTTGTCTGAAAAAATTCCCCGGCTGTCATTTAATGTGGCGTGGCAATAAATCTTAGGATGCATCTTTCAAAACATTTCAGAAAACGCTTGTCTTAAATTATGCGATTCCTAAATTTCATGTAGTATCAAACACAATGTATTTTAATTTTGACGTGATTCATTAGATTGCGTTATAAATGTTGTTATTCTTTGATATTTTAGGTGAAGTGCGGTGCTACTGCAATGAACCCCATTGTATAGCTACGGGCTACATGTGCAAGTCCAGGGGGCAGTGCTTCACGCAGCTGATGTTTGACACGACGCTCTCGCGCTCCGTTCACGGATGCATGGAGAGTTTGTCGCAGTCAGCAAGCGCCGTCTGTGATCGGCCAAGGGACGTTGCAAGGGCGCAAAACCCAGCCACCCAAAACCCAGATATGCCAATTATCATGTGCTGTAAAGAGGATATGTGCAACTACATGGACAGTTTGGACATCAGCATTCTCGTCAGTACGAGAACTAACGAGACAACTTACAAGCAAGGTAAGATTGTGCCAAGAAATTGAAAAAATGTTTTGTAGAAAAAAATAATTAATTCAGCATCTAAGCCGAGGGTTCTACGAAGTAAATAACAAGGAAGATGAAGTTTGGATTCCACCTAGAAAAAATATGACTTGCACTAAAATAAAAAGGTTAATCTATTATTTCTTATGTGGAATAAGCGTCGTTTCTAGACACATTTAACCTTTTCTAGGAGATATGGGCTCTAATTTATAGTTGCCACCATCGGTAACGCAAGTTCGTCTTCAACGAAAGTAGGCCACGCACGTACACGTAGGCGCTTGCACCTATTTTAAGTGCATAATTTTGCCTTTGAAGTCAAGAATACCGCTTTGTTCTTGATACAAAGTATATCTATTGCTATCTCTGCGCACTCCTTGAACAACACACGGCAAAACTGCACTTAGCGGAGTCTTAATTATACAACAGCATTTTCAGACTCGTTAATTGCACTATTGTTCTCACGCAACAGCAACGTCGTCACGAAACACGGCGTCTGGTAAATTCTGCAGCTATTTGATTACGTATAACGTTCATTAATGTATAAAAACACAATTAGGTAAGCTGACGCCGACAAATTGATGAAGATAATTGAGAAACAAATCAGTGCACAATGTTTGAACCTTGACGACAGTTCCCTTGGTGATTCCTTGCTTGCATTAATGGCCCGCCAATAATAATAATAATAATAATAATAATAATAATAATAATAAGTTTATTGATAACACAGACTTGCAGCAAGCCTCTCTGTTAAAAAAGATTGTTGAAGAGTAAATGCGATTATTGGTCGCAACCATCTAGGCCTACTTTTGCACACTGGAGTTCCAGAACGGTTGCAGACATAAAAGAAGGCGAGATTGTGGAAGAGTGTTCAAAATGGGACTGTTAAGCATCAATTTAGAACTGAGTATGCAATTTGACATCTCTGCAGAATTCACTCGAGATTTTATCCAGTGCTCCAATAAATCTGCCCCGCATACTTCCAAGTCGAGCTCGGCGGTGACCTTTAGTATTCTCTTTCCGATAAATTGGAACGAACTGTAACTAATTAGATCGATTTTCTGCTAGACAATCAGCAATTTGCGGCGCTGTCTCCCCTCCATGATAGAAATTACCTCTAAATGTTTTACGGCTTGATCTGCACGCTTGTGGACACCTTATTATTTTTGCTGAATTATTTACCACGGACGTGCTTATTTAAAGGGGGGTGGATTTCCTACAACTGCGTCTGTCTTACTTCTGTCGAAAAAATTACTCCCATGGAAAGCCTTTATTTTGTTCCTGTCTTGAATATTTAGTTCAGACTTTTTAATGAGCCTTTCAGAATTCGCCCCCAAGTGGATGTGAAATTATGTTACTAAGCCCGTCCGGCCCATTGGCGGCAAAGGTTTCTCATCGTAATTTTTGTGATAATTGTGAACATCACCTTATCTCGTGACTGTAGTGTTTTTGTTCTACGTACTCTTTAAGGAAAAAAAAGATCAATGAGTAAAAAAAAAAATATATTGTAAGAGATCTGCCGAGATGGCTGCATCTAGACGACGGCATATTATTTCCTCCACTGATCCTAACCTTAAGCCCCGCCTATGGCACAAGGTGCGTATTCATTTTCCTTGTAACTTTGTTCGCCTTTCAACGGTCGTGTCTTCTGATGTTGCCGACAATCGCCCTTCAAAAAAAGTCTCCCATCTTATCTAGTCTGGTTTAACTGTTAATTAACAACAGCACGAGCGATTTTCTACCATATCGTTGTCAAGTGGCAGACGACACCAGGTTGAGCCGCCATGATGCGCCGATCGTCTGCTCAGATACAGATGAAACCTGATTGAGCGGACGTGTCTGGTACCGTGTTTCAAATGAAAACAGACGTTGCGATACTTTCCAAGCAGTGGGGTTGAAAATTGTACCATGTTGCGTCATTTGTTGTTTTTTATCCCGGCGGAATTCTAGACCACATCTAACCTAGTGAGATCAACCGCATGAGTAAAAGCGAACTATAAGTAGACAAACATGCATTGCTACGTGCGATATTTTATTTCTAGAAATTAGCCCAATTAAAAAAGCTACAGAAACAACCATGTAGGCCCTATCTTAAGATCTCTTAAAACCATACAACCTGATTAAACAAACTTTATATTTGAAAAAAGAGAAAGAAAATGAAACAAAACAGTATTTATTTATTTTCCAACAAGACCTGAATTAGAAAACTAAAGATATTTTCAATGAAAGAAATAAACTGCCTTCAGTGCCTTTACCAGGGAAACTCATTTTAACAAGTATCACAAAACAAACCTAGTAGAGACGCTCTCCCCGGCGAATAATTAAGAACCAGAATATACCCTGCTATGTCAGACGGTATCTCCTTATAAAGCCACCGCAGCTAGCGTGTGGAAGTAACACTTATCTCCGATACTGCGACCCCATCTTTCAAGCTTTCACGAAGTTCGGTGTAATTTTCAAAATCGTTTTTGGACTAGATAGATAATAGGAAAGTTAAATGAGATGGTCTGTAGGGCGGAAGAATTGATTCGTCGTAAAGTCGTTTTAGAAGAGACGAAGTGGGGGTAATTTTATGGTAAACCGTCCATGAAAACCGTGTTGAATTTTTTTTTATTAACGCAATCGTTCAACATTATCAGTGGCAGTCGCCATTCATCAACACTGACAACATACTGAACTAAAGTTCGCAACCGCCGCCATTTCATTTAATAATCACTATTTTCGACCCACGCAGGACGACTATGGTGATTTAAAATCGTTTCATGTTGTATTTAAACCGTAAAAGTTAAAGTGCATCTGCTGGATTTTTATGCTTGGGAATAAAACGCATGGCTGAGAGCGTTGTTAGCTGCAACTGCACTTAATGGCGACCACTTGACTGGGGACTATTTTTTCATCGTCTGCGAGAGAACCGCTGATGTGGTCGCCATTGCCATTCCTGTCGTTTTCCCCTGCAAGTGCCTTGCTAAAAATTGTCCTGGTATGGAACTCTATCTGTTTACTATTGCCAAATCTGTACGGTTTAGGAGTAAGCCTGTTGTGTTCTGTTTCAAGCATGACAAACAATTGATTACGTCTGTGTTTGTCGGCGCAGGGTTCAAACAAGGCAAACAAGTCAATTTTAGAGGAGACTTTCGAAAAGATTTCAGCAGACGCGATCAGACAAGGTTTGCACGGATCTGAACCATTTTGGTGTCCAAAACGCAAACAACAAAATGACACCCCGGTGTCACGGTCTCGGATCGGCGTTGTGCTCAAATCGTCGTAACAAAATGAGATTGTAGTCCTATGTCATCTTTTTTTTTCACTGTCAACATCTTTTAATTTTCACCTTCAAATATTGCGATGATTAATTACTTTAGTTCCATCGGAGCAAAGTTGAATTTTGAAGATCAGAACCTTTTTGATCGACTGCGTTTGCACGGTGTTTCAGATGAAATGTTCAGATAATACTTTGTACAAAGTTGAAACTGATACTTAAAAACTATTTGTGGTAAAAAAACCTTTATGATTGGAGCGTAGGCCTACCTAGAAACTTGCTTGGTCTAGAATACCGTGAATCATTCCAAGTCAATTAATTTTTTGTCCGTTTTCATTTCTAGGGAAATCATTACCCATAGCTCACACTTGTCAACATTTCATTGATATTAATAGCCCGTAATGATGTGGGTTGGGACCAATAAAAATAAAATGAAATCGGTGAAGATATAAAACTAATATATATAAACGAAATATGACACACACTTCGCAACAAAAACAATTGTTAACCATCGTCATTGAAAGAACGGGCATGAAACGCATTCGACGAACCTACTGGGGTTTTTGTTTAAAGTAAACTGGTCCCTTAATCACCCTTAGTATCACGTTGCAAGCGCTGTGTAGAAACTGGATGACATCTATAGGCCTATATCTGATCTATAGGGGAGTTTTAACCTATACACCTACGGTAATACATGGCTAGCGTGTGCTTATGTGGTTAAAATGTCCCCTCGGACGTCCTGGTTGACTGGTAGTTCATTCAATATGTCAGTCTGTCTGGGCTATCAAGATTGTGACCGTCTGTTAAACGCAGAGGGACGAGAGCCTGCGTTCTGTAGGTGAATGACACCCTAGTGTCGACGATCCACGGATATACGTTAAAGCGGAAATGCTGCCCCGGCCACGCGGTCTGACAAACGCCCATTTTCCATTTACATAAATTTCAATTCCATTTCAAAGAGACATCAAATGGGAACGATTCTTGTTCAAACTCCCTAATTTGATAATGGCATTCTTTTGTCTTGCCTAGATTTATGCGACGTCGATGTAATTCAATTTACTTCCTTTCGGGACTGAATGCAAATTAAGCGAATTATCAGCATTTCTGCAAATCGTAGATTTCTCTAAGTACTTTTTAACGGCCGCAAAAGACACGCTAAGTTATACTGAATAACGGTAATGGTTTGCTGAAAAGACGGCAATTTTCTCTTGTGACAGAACTAGTTAATGGTCTTGAGCAAATGCGAATTAGATGTGTTCAGATTTTTTTCTGAGTTTAAGACCACGGAGAAAAATATAGGCCTAGTGAATATTTGCTGGTTGATAAAGATTGATACAAAAATCTTTTCAAATATTTTAAATTTTTTATTCTTAAGCCAGCAACACTCAAGATTTTTATCATCTATTTTTTCAGAAGCAAAGCAAGACCAAAGAGACGGCAGTTCGTTACTTTTTCCTTCGGAGGAGAAAGCTCACGAAAAGTCCAACCACCCTTCCATAGAGAGAGAACTCTGGTTTAAAGCCGCGGTTATAGCCGTGCCAATAGCTGGCGGATTTATTCTTATAATGCTCGTACTTCTTGCAGTGCGCATGCTCAAACACGACGCGAGCCGATTACGTCACCGGAAGTTGCGTCATCATCACAAAACTTTGACAAAAGCTCAACTCTACGTCGCAGATCACTTCTACGACCATGGGAATAAAAATGCTCATTTCAACAACGCCATGTTAGGAAAGCAAAACAAAATATACAAAGATGTTCATATAAAAATTGATCCCGAAAAGACAGATTATGAGAAATTAAAAGGGAGCGGGAGTGGAAGCGACTCTGACGCTCGAAGCTCTATCGTGATATGGGGCGCGCAGCCCCAGAGCACAGAGAATTTAACTGTTGTATAGCTGTAAATATGAACTTGTACATTGGTGTAAATAATTCTGTATGAAACCTGTTTCAAAAGACGTTGTATGTTGTTAAAAAACGAGTACCGTGTCCTCGTTTTGTGTATTTATGAGTAAAGATATGATCTATTTATTATTGCCAATAAAAACAGATCTTACTGTTTAATTTAAACTTGAAACCAGGCATATGTTGTTTGATTTATTGTTTCAATTATTCCTCCGCGTTAAAGTTCATTTAAGTCACTGTTTGTACAGAATCGGGTGGTTTTTGTCACGTGTGGCCGGGAGCTTATTATTGAAATCTGGAGATTAAAAAGAAGTCTCTTGAGACGTACGAGCGTATATAATGTTGAATGTCCCAAGTTAAGTCGTGATATAAAAGAAAAGTGACAGCATAATGTTTAAAGATGTGTTCTGATGCTTTCTAGAAATATTGCTATCCGCGCAATATATTTGAAAATTCACTTTGTGGTGTAGGCCTACACACGTATTAGTTTTGAAATAAGCGTAATGTCGGTACGTTTCAAATAATGGATCTGTTGATGTGGAAAAAAAAAAAAAAAAAAAAAAAAAAGAGGGGGGGGGGGGGGGAGAAACAGACAAAGAAAAAACTGATGCATCAATTTTTCTTCTGGAATTGGGTGAGTCTCTTTGTCCCTCTCGCTAAGCCTCTTTCAGTGGCTCCAAACATGATTTGTCACAATGTAGGCCTACTGAACAACCCTTGATGTCTTGCAAATTGAAATTTTAGGCCTATGTGAACAAGCGTAGAAGGGGACAACCGATATCTCTCTCTCTCTCTCTCTCCTAACACACCTGGATTTACATGTACTTCCCCTCAGAGCGGCGCACTTCAGTATCGATCTTCTAATCCGTCACAGAACGTGCAGCCAGGGTCCTCCAGGAACGTAAACATGTCCATATAACTATAAAACACTAGAGACTATAGATACAACAACGCTCTTTAGATTAGTCACAAATAGACGTGTTTTATCAGGCAGACGAACGGTATCGAAGTCGTAAAAACGTCGCCATGCTGCGTAGACGCTGCAAATAACAGGAAAACAGCCCCAAAGCGGCGCGTTCTTTGGTAAACACAGGTAAACAACAAGGATCTGGTCGCCGAGGTTCTTTGATAGAGTAAATGCAGGGAGAAATGAGATGAGATGAGATGAGAAGAGATGGAGGCATAGAAAGTGGAAAATTTGGAAGAAATTCCACATTTGAATCAGAATTTCAATAAGTGTTGGAACCTTTCTTTTAGATGAAAAGTAGACAAAGCAATCGCGCCAGATTACCAGTTTCAGAATAAAAGTTTCTGACTCATTTCGCGGTCCACTGAAGACGCCGCTATTTCTGTTCCTTTTAAGTGAAAGTAACATTAATAAAATTAATGCCGTTCTTGTGTCTCACGGTCCACTGGCGCGGTTTCAACTCCTGCCTCGTCACGCAAGTGGAAAAAGCGAAAATAAAAGAATTAATTGTTTTTCTGTTTTTCCCACTGTGCTTAAAAAAGATTTCAATTTTTTGTCGAGTGCTACTTTATTTGTTATACCGGCTAGCGCTTTTCCTATTTGTGGGCTATGTCCTCCCCCTATTTCTCTCTCTCTCTCTCTGTATGTGTGTGTGTGTGTTTGTATTTGTTAACAACTGTTCGCAGTTTTGTCTGTATAACACTGCGTTTCAATTTACCTCCAGAAAAGCCGAAATTAGGAAGACACTTAACCAAAAGAAGGAAAAAAAAACAAAAAACATGCCAGAGATAGGCTCGGCCTTGATACTTCTTTGGTCACATAAAACACACCTTGGCATCTTAGGCAGAAGTCAATTTACTCTGAAAAAAAAAAAAAAAAAAAAAAAAAAAAAAAAGATATTAACTGTTAATAGGACGAACGCCAAGTCAAGATTTAATGGTACTGACTAAAAGCCCCTCTTTACGGCTAGGCTACCCAGTTTGTTCTCACGACATGCTAACATTACACAGATAAATGTGTCAGTATCCACCACACACTCCGACTGCCCCCCCCTTTTCTTTACGTGTGGACCGGTTACCTGTATAAAGCTTGGGTCCACTTACCTATGATAGCAGAGATAAAAAAGTTAAGAGACTTTTAGGCCGACATCCAATCTGCACTCTCTTGTCCTGCAGACGACTAAGGAGTTCCGTTTTCAGTCCACAAGTTGTCAGTGAGACAAAGAAAAAGCAGGCATTTGAAGTCTGTATAGTTTCTTTTTGTGTTGTGTGGAGGCTTGGATTTTGATGACACATGGAGGATTGCGTTTGGAATGTGACATTTTGTAAGGCAATGGTAAAGCTGCGCATTCTTCAGTAAGCCCCGTGTTGAGGGAGGAGTGGGAAGCAAATTGTGCTATGGACCCACCTAACACAATGACCACAATCTATCTATCTTTCTATCTATCATAAGTAAATAAAATACATAATGCTAACATGAGTTAATTTTTTTTATTTAAGCAACTAATTAATTGAAAGAAAGGTCTTTGAATCGACCAGAACTATTTTAGAGCATATTTATAAGGCTACTTTAAAACTAACATATTTTGAAAAAACAAAGCAAGATAGTCTCTGTTTCACTTGGCAAAAATATATAAAGAAGAAAACTGACGTAGCTGGATAGTTATGCAAATATTTCCACTACAAAATATTTAAATTAAATTATGTGGTCTAGTCCTATAAAGTTTGTGTTGTTTAGTATTCTAATGGCAATTTCTGTTCTATGTGTATTAATGTGAATGGTAGGCCTACAGTCCTTTGCGTTTGTGTGGCAACTTCATTTATATTAGTTATTTATAATTATAAACCGTTTTTTTTCTTTTTGTGAGGTAGGTAATATGATATTTTCCGTTTAGTCTGATCTGTTAGCAAATGTGCTGTTTTAATACGTTCATTCTTTTGTATGTTTATGTGCTAGTTTGACGACATAAAAAAACATGGCAGACGAAACAGTTTCTACGAATGTTTTCATTTTCAAGAAAACAGATTTGTAATATCGAGCGAGTAGAAGGAACCGATATTAGTTTTACGCTCAAATATTCGTTGGTTGGATAATTAATTAAAACGGATGAAGGAATGGAAAATGAAATCACATTCCGGGCACATTTAACTTGTTTAAAACTCATCTGGCCGAGACAAATCTACACTTTGAAGGGTCCTTCCAGTTTAATAGACAGAAAACGTGGACCTGCCCGACGTATATGACCTAAAACAATGCATGCCTAACCTTAGTTACTTTGGTTTCGGGGAGAATTTATTAAAAAGGAGCGTGGACTGCAAATCAAGCACTGAAATACGAACCGGCTTCTTTCCACTGCTCTCCTAACCCTCGCCTCGTTTTCTTTCCACGGGAAAAAAAGAGGGCTTAAAAATTACCATACTAAACTCCACACTTACATCACAATTACATTTTATTATAAACCATTAATTGATACACAATTACATTACATACCATAATACAGTAAACCGTTTTTACAATGACAATCTCCATGTCAACATTTGAGCAATATAACTGATACTTTATGTACATTATAATATTTTATAAGAATACACAAAAGTAGACTCGGTATGCCTGATGACGCCCTTGTGACAAGATAAAAATGTAGCCGTTTCACTAATCATTTGTTTCTGAAGTGGGTGGTTAAAATCACTAAAACATTCGTAAAAAGATAATAATGTCAACTGATGTACTTTTTCATAGTATTAATCTAGTTTAAATGCATTGTATTTATTTTTACACGACAGAACACAACTAACTTCACTTGGCAAATAAGTAACTATACGTTGAGGAATTGGATTTCAGTGGCACTTTGGCGTAAGAACGATATAGCTGATTAGGTGTTTGTTAGGTTAGAGGTGTACTGGTGAAGAAAACTAAGGTTTATTTCAATCACACAAGATGATCTTAATTACCAGTATTTTAAATGGATTGCAAATAAAAAAATTGTCATGCCTTCAGATGCCTTCTCTTTTCCTGGATGGTAAAAGAAACCATACTAGAAATCAAAATGATCTTGGACCTCCAGTAAACAAACAAACAAATAAATAAGCAAATAAATAAAAATAAATAATAATTAAAAAAAATAAATAAAAAATTGAAGACAATAATAATAACCATCCTGTCCTTTCCTCCCAACTTTAGACTGAACTCTTCCCACAAACATACATCTGCCCATGACATGTTGCAGGGAGTAACCTACACTAAGCACCAGGATTACTATAACAACAACTAGTTAACATCCTATACAGCACCAGATATAGTTATAAAGTAACAGTAACATGTGTCATCAGTTACCAATATCAGTCCATTGCCAACTGGGACTCTGGGTAGCACCATTTGATTATTTACAAGTGATCGATACAGTGTTACAATTACAATGGTTCACTATTTACAATGCACCAATATCTTACCAAACATATAGACAAAAACTTACAAAGTTTAAGAGAGATGAACTTGAGACTTTTTTTTTGTTCTGAAACTTGCAAATCAACTGTGGATTTCTTCAACCCTATATGACACAATCTTCCCCATTCAGTCACAACTAACACATTCAATCAAAGATTTCTTCATGTTCTTTTTCCCCAAAGAGTTCAGTTTAACTGATCATTTTTGAATACTCTTATATAGGGGGATTCCATGAAATAGTTACTTTTAACATAACACACATCTGAAGTAAATTTATCCTCCGAGATTGGGATTTAAGATTTAGGACTTTTTTTTGCTTTCAAACAATCAAGTATAATATCACATGATGTTTTCCATTCAAATGATTTAGCCATTTCTTTTATCTCTCAATTTTCCTTATGATAACTTATGTGTCTAAAGTGACAGAAAGAGGTTTTTGCCTTTTGTTTATGATTTTTCAATATGGTGGATAATAATTTCCCACAATGCACTGCTCCAGGCAGACAAGTGAGGGAATTAAGAGACCATTCCCATAGATTATGGAACTAACTTTCGATCGATCTATCTACAAGGGGGTTCGCACTAAATTGCTATCAACTTCAGCAGCTTAGATGTCCCGCACACCCACTGAAGCTCTTAGAGGGCAATTAAATATCATTTAGGGGCTTTAGTAGCCATGCCAGACAAAGTAGCCGTTTACGCTAAAAGCAATTTGGCGAGAAACCCCTTGGAGATGGGTCCATCCAGTTATATCAATCTAGGTATGGGAACCCAGTCTTAGTTTAAAATGGCATGCCTGCAAAATAACATGCCCCCTACTCCCTTCGTCTTTTTGTGAGAGTGTCAAATTTGGAAATTCCTGAACCTGGTCACACCAACAGCCTACAGTCACTCTGTATGGACTGTTCCACGGACACATCCTCCATATCACGCACTGAACTATCCTCGCTACTTGTCCTGGAACTGACTGTCTGTAAATTTCCTGCTTTGTCGCAGGCTTTATAATAATGCGCCTGATGCCGTTTGAGCATGTAAATGGTGAAGATGATGATAGCTAGGAGAGAGCACACACCCACGGTTGGAACAGCGATGTAGACAGGGTTGATGTTGTGAAATCTTACAGTGTGGGTGTTCTCAATGTGGTGAGTGTTGAGGTCTGAGGTATAGATGTCAGAGGCCACTGTTACCTGGGCACTTGTATCTGAAATAAAAATGAACTAGAGGATCAGAGAGGCGATACCGCCTCCGAATATTGTACCACCAGCTGGAGCAAGCGCATTCGTATAGACCCCCACATACACAAAATAAGGGGTGCAGCCACCAGTCTTGTGCTTGACAAGCTGTAAAAAATGCAATCAACAAGAATTTTCAAAATATGCAAAAAATATATATAACTAAAAATGGTGCAATCAAAGTTAAGTTCATTGTAAGGTAGGTCAAAGGTCAATTTCAAGGTCACAGTAAATTGCCAGTATATGACTTCCTATCCAATTTCAATAGTAACTATGGACCTATCTCTGCCAGTTTTGGAGATAAAAGGGAAGCAAAATTTGCAAAGTTCAGTTCATGGTGAAAATTAGGTCAAAGGTCAATTTCAAGGTCACAGTAAGATTGCCAGTATATGACTTCCTATTCAACTTCAATAGTAACTATGGACCTATCTCTGCCAGTTTTGGAGATAAAAGGGAAGCAAAATTTGCAAAGTTCAGTTCATGGTGAAAAGTAGGTCAAAGGTCAATTTCAAGGTCACATTTAGATTGCCAGTATATGACTTCCTATTCAACTTCAATAGTAACTATGGACCTATCTCTGCCAGTTTTGGAGATAAAAGGGAAGCAAAATTTGCAAAGTTCAGTTCATGGTGAAAAGAAGGTCAAAGGTCAATTTCAAGGTCACAGTAAAATTGCCAGTATATGACTTCCTATGCAAGTTCAATAGTAACTATGGACCTATCTCTGCCAGTTTTGGAGATAAAAGGGAAGCAAATTTTGCAAAGTTCAGTTCAAGGTGAAAAGTAGGTCAAAGGTCAATTTCAAGGTCACAGTAAAATTGCCAGTATATGACTTCCTATTCAAGTTCAATAGTAACTATGGACCTATCTCTGCCAGTTTTGGAGATAAAAGGGAAGCAAAATTTGCAAAGTTCAGTTCATGGTGATAAGTAGGTCAAAGGTCAATTTCAAGGTCACAGTAAGATTGCCAGTATATGACTTCCTATTCAACTTCAATAGTAACTATGGACCTATCTCTGCCAGTTTTGGAGATAAAAGGGAAGCAAAATTTGCAAAGTTCAGTTCATGGTGAAAAGTAGGTCAAAGGTCAATTTCAAGGTCACATTTAGATTGCCAGTATATGACTTCCTATTCAACTTCAATAGTAACTATGGACCTATCTCTGCCAGTTTTGGAGATAAAAGGGAAGCAAAATTTGCAAAGTTCAGTTCATGGTGAAAAGAAGGTCAAAGGTCAATTTCAAGGTCACAGTAAAATTGCCAGTATATGACTTCCTATGCAAGTTCAATAGTAACTATGGACCTATCTCTGCCAGTTTTGGAGATAAAAGGGAAGCAAATTTTGCAAAGTTCAGTTCAAGGTGAAAAGTAGGTCAAAGGTCAATTTCAAGGTCACAGTAAAATTGCCAGTATATGACTTCCTATTCAAGTTCAATAGTAACTATGGACCTATCTCTGCCAGTTTTGGAGATAAAAGGGAAGCAAAATTTGCAAAGTTCAGTTCATGGTGATAAGTAGGTCAAAGGTCAATTTCAAGGTCACAGTAAGATTGCCAGTATATGACTTCCTATTCAACTTCAATAGTAACTATGGACCTATCTCTGCCAGTTTTGGAGATAAAAGGGAAGCAAAATTTGCAAAGTTCAGTTCATGGTGAAAAGTAGGTCAAAGGTCAATGTCAAGGTCACAGTAAGATTGCCAGTATATGACTTCCTATTCAACTTCAATAGTAACTATGGACCTATCTCTGCCAGTTTTGGAGATATAAGGGACTAAATGTTATAATTTTGGAGTTACCATAATGTGCCATAAATTTCCTACAGAAAAAATTAATTAAAATAAAGAAAAGGTCATTTTGGTCAAAGTTCTTGAAATGGGAGGTTCTCTGAAGTTGCAGAAGTTTAAATTTGATAAAATAATGTCATTTTTGACCACAAGTTGTCTGCTTTGCCAAGCATTATGTTTTATTTTTCCGGAGTTCAAAATTTATTATCCATTACCGTACTGCACATTTTTACGGAAGCCGACTGGTGCCATATGTTGAAAAAAAAAATTATCTCGAAATTTCGAGATAGCATTTTTTTTGTTCAAATTTCAAAATACTATCTCGAAATTTCGAGATAAATTTTTTTGCTCAAATATCAAAATGCTATCTCGAAATTTCGAGATAATTTTTTTTTTGTTCAAATTTCAAAATGCTATCTCGAAATTTCGAGATAAAAATTTTTTTTGTTCAAATTTCAAAATAGTATCTCGAAATTTCGAGATAATTTTTTTTTCTACATATGGCACCAGTCGGCTTCCGTACATTTTCCTTTCACCACCAATATGTACTTTCTGATACAGCGTAACTCGAAAACTGTATGGAATACAAAAAAACCGAGACCACCTCCAGTGTTGGGCTTTACATGCTCTACAAAATGCAAAAAAGAATGGGTCTCTAGCATTAACGGTTCCCGAATTAGAGACAGTTTTCAGTTTCGGTATCTTATGGCCGCTACTCCTGTGAAAATGCACCGATTGACCCCAAATTCACGGAGATGAAAGATGACCTGAAGGGTAACACTTTCCAATAATATTATTGGTTAAGTCTGTGTGGCGTCTGAATAACAGGGCAAAAAAATTTTTTTTCGTAAAAAATTTCATTTTTTTGAAAATTTTGACCCATTTGACCTTGAAGTAAAGGTCAAAGGTCAAATCCGAGGGTATATTTGAAATCTACACATATGACTTTTGGAAAGCCGTCTATAGAAATTTTTCCCGTAACTCCTTCTGTAGGGTAGATAATTAGCATTTAATTTTGCCATTTTTAGACAAGGGTGCATTGCAATGAGTGCCACACCCAGACCCCAATACCGACAAAGCCCAAATTTTACGTGGAACGAGTTGAGATTATAGGTGACCTAAATCCATGAGATGGGTACGGGGGCCCTTACCGTCTAGGAGGAGAAGCGGTAACGGTAACATGGCGGCGGAGCCGGCGGAACGGACCGGACGGGACCGAAACCATGTGTACCGCCAGCGCTAACGCTGGTGGTAAATTTTTTTGTTCAAATTTCAAAATAGTATCTCGAAATTTCGAGATAATTTTTTTTTCTACATATGGCACCAGTGGGCTTCCGTACATTTTCCTTTCACCACCAATATGTACTTTTTGATACAGCGTAACTCGAAAACCGTATGGAATACAAAAAAACCGAGACCACCTCCAGTGTTGGGCTTTACATGCTCTACAAAATGCAAAAAAGAATGGGTCTCTAGCATTAACGGTTCCCGAATTAGAGACAGTTTTCAGTTTCGGTATCTTATGGCCGCTACTCCTGTGAAAATGCACCGATTGACCCCAAATTCACGGAGATGAAAGATGACCTGAAGGGTAACACTTTCCAATAATATTATTGGTTAAGTCTGTGTGGTGTCTGAATAACAGGGCAAAAATTTTTTTTTTCGTAAAAAATTTCATTTTTTTGAAAATTTTGGCCCATTTGACCTTGAAGTAAAGGTCAAAGGTCAAATCCGAGGGTATATTTGAAATCTACACATATGACTTTTGGAAAGCCGTCTGTAGAAAATTTTCCCGTAACTCCTTCCGTAGGGTAGATAATTAGCATTTAATTTTGCCATTTTTGGACAAGGGTGCATTGCAATGAGTGCCACACCCAGACCCCAATACCGACAAAGCCCAAATTTTACGTGGAACGAGTTGAGATTATAGGTGACCTAAATCCATGAGATGGGTATGGGGGGCCTTACCGTCTAGGAGGAGAAGCGGTAACGGTAGCCGTCCGGCGGAGCCGGCGGAGCCGGCGGAGCCGGCGGAACGATCCGGACGAGACCGAAACCATGTGTACCGCCAGCGCTAACGCTGGTGGTACAATTATTTATATTCAAATTTATTTATTCATTCATTTATCTATATACTTATTTATTTATTCATTTATTTGTCAATTATCAAAGAAAATGACATTTTACATATAGGAATTGAAAAAGAAAAGCTTAAATATATAAATTTTGAAAGTGTAAAATCAACCATGTTATCCTCCATTGTTTACATTTCATAATTGTTTTTTTAAAATCTTTTTAATCATGAAATACTAATATATACAGGAATACAGACTAAGGTTACAAACAATGTTATTACTTGATTACAAGTATGAATGAAGCTTAGAAGTAGCCTAAATAAATAAATAAATAAATGAATAAATAAATAAATAAATAAATAAAAAGGTTGATTGGCTAAAATGTTGATTTGATTTTATAAACCTTGTATTAACATGAATGACCTTGAAACAAAACTCTTTTCAGGAGTATGAAACCATCTATAACAGGAATATTTTAAGTCCATTTTACTTGTGAATTACATTTACCTCAAATTATTAGAGCAATTAAGGTGTTTTCACAACTTCACTAAGATTCTCGAGTACTTCTACAACTTGACTTTTAAGTCAAAACAAAGTGTCATATGGAGTAAATAGAAATCTTTTTAAATTCAAGAACAAGAACACAGAGTTCATCTACAACTTAAAAAAAAAGTAAAGAAAAAGAAACTACTTCAAGAATGGCATCTCATTCCATCTACTGCCATTAAAAATGCAATATCCTTTTCTGCACAAAGGACGATTCAATGAGTGACACTCTATCCCTAGCCCTAACCTGATCTTATCCTCAGCCCAAACAAGATCCCTTACTCATTCCTAAGTAGATCTGTCAATTCCAATTGGAGTTTTGTTTAAAAAAAGACTGCCAACAGTTGTGAGGGTTGGGGAGAGCAAAACGGAACAAGGTTGGAAATCAACAAAAGGGATATCAGTTTAGATGATTTTAACTCATGCCAAATGTCAGAGGGGGAAATATTCACTCCATGTATTATTCCCACTGGGATTCTGTACTCATTTTATCGAATTTCTAGGATTTGCTCTCTTCAGGTGACTACAACTACTAATATTTGGCACTTAAAAATCACTAAGGAACTGTTGAAAAAAGAGGAAGCAAAATTATTTTAAAGGTGAAATGTTATTCTCTTTTTGTTTCTCCCTCCCTCCCTCCCTCTCTCTCTGCGTGTGTGTGTCCCTCACTTTTTCAGCAGCATTATCTAACCAACAACACAAATAACACATCAATTCTGAGATTATGCTTTTTTTCATATGCTCAAAACTGATTTCTGACAAAAACAACCTCAATGTAATCAGCATTTTGGTAAATAATATAACTCTTAGATCTTCATTGAAAAATCATATCACTGAATCTGAAGTAAAAAAAAAGGGAGAGAAAAAGAAAGAGAGAGAGAGAGAGAGAGAGAGATCTATTTATCCCTGAACAAAAAAGGGACTGACATCGAGAAATACTTCCAAGAAACTTACTGTTATCATCCCTTGGGGCTTCAGGGGGTAAAACTTCTTTATTACATCCATTAGTAAAACAGCAATGTAGCACCGGCCAGGGACCTTTATATCCTAGAGGGCGCCGGTTCTCACACAGTAATGGCGTTGGATCATTAATGCAGCCTCTGAGTATAGGTGGCGTGGGGCCGTCATCTTTATCGACTGGAAGATGCTGGACATAACAACTATGTTCTGCCAAACATGTGGTCTTCTGCTCACGGCTGCAGTCCGCCGTCGTACATTCACACTGGATGGATGCTGAAGTAAAATAATATTAAATTGTCAATAGTGTTCCATGTTGGTGGTAGTTGCATAAGTATAGGGCAGTATATTCATCATTTTGTCTTTTGCTTAAAGACAAAACGATTTATATATATTTAAAATGAAAAAAAAAAGTGCTGAAATGATTTCATACATGGTGCCTTTAACATTTTTATGAGTGAAAAAATTACACAGCTGGAGAACCAATTGTGAAACAGGATATTGAAAAAAAAAAAAAAAATCAAATAATTTCAAATATATATATATTTTTTTGAAATACGTCAGAGGGTTATCATATAACAACAGCTTACAATATATAAAATTATAATACACTTCAATGCAATGTGGGTAATCTCCCATGCCATAATAATGTTGCCACGCACACTGTATATAAAAACTCTTTCATAATGTTTAAAAGTTTATACATGTCCTCAGATGATCTCAATAAACACAATCTGTGTACGAGAGAGAGAGAGAGAGAGAGAGAGAGACACACACAAAGTCACATACAGAACAGGGGATAGAAATGAAAAATATTAACATTACAAAAAGAAATAAAAGCACATAAACTACCCATACAAACACACACCTGAAATCCTGCACAGTTTAAAAAATGTCAAAGTGTCATTACAAAAAGACCCCCACCCTGTCTAATCTGGACTCCCAGCTTAAATCTTAACAATTAAACATAGTGAAATATTTCTCTTTCGATTGGCACCATTTCCCAGAAGGCAGGCTTTTCAGCATCTGACAACCCCCCAAAAAACCTTATGAATGTGGCAGCTTTAAAACTATTTTCCAAGATTCATGGTCCACTCTACCAAGGAGTCTAAAAGCAAAAATTTTCAAAATAAGATTTAAAGGGCAATCATCCTTTGTAAAACAACAAGCTAGTACGATATCTATCAATTTCCAGGATGAATTCCTCATGTCATAAATACCCTCATATTTCTTCCATTAACTCACTGCCAGCCACCTGAAGGTAATATTGGGATAGTCCCAATAATTCACAGGCAACGGGGAAAGGCATTACCAAGCACAAGCAACACACACTGCAGCTGCCCCTGATGTATTCACAGGTTTCACATACATCACTGATTCCCTGTGATCATTCAATTATTTCACTGTTTCTATCAGAACAGAGCAAGAACACCTTAATTTAGCAGTCCAACAGCCAAATACATCTTTTTACTTACTTCCTCCTTGTTTTTTTTTTTTTTTTGCTTTATTTTTACTGCTACATGTAAGTAGAAGGCATAAAATAAATTATCCACTCGGTCAGAAATTTTTCACTTTAAAAAACAAACAACCAACCAAACAAAAGTTTATTGCATTCTCTTAGGAAGGTGGTCAGCAGCAACCTCCTCTTTGACAGCAAATAAGTTAATCATTAAAAATATCAATTGCCTGCTTGGTGACATCACATTAGACCAGACCAGCTCTTGTGAACAGCTAGTTCTCTTGATAGAGGATGCAAGTTATTTCTTGACCTTTTACATTCCTTTTACTCTCTTTACCTTATTAAAGGCATACCTGTGGAGATATTGGTCTTAGCACTTAAGTTATAGTAGCCAGGTGTTTAAGTATTTTATTTCTGAGGCATGTTTAAAGCTGAGCTAACTTAGACCACATTCAGAATAATTAAGGGACTAACTAGTCCGATGGACAAATATGGCCAACCCATTTGAATACTTCCCCACGGAGTATCTATTCAGTGTCTATTAACAGAAATCTATTCGATTGCAAGCTTTGTAGTGGGTTGCCATATTTGACCCTCGGATTAGTTAGTCCACTGTTCTGAATGGGACCTTACACCAGAAATTGTCTAACTGATATCACCAGTTTACGGTCAGATTATGGAGGGACCATGGAGGGACCGAGAGTAGAATGAGTAGGAGTAGCATGATCTTGAGCTACTTTTCATGTTTCCCTTACTCTTCCTTTTCATTCTTATGGTATATACTTTTCATTACCCCTTAAACTTCTAGAATTGAGGTCAGTTTTAAAGGCTCCTTCAGAGCAGAAATTGGCCTCTACATCCAAGAAAAGTAAGCAGTGCTGCGCCCTGACCCGAGGAACGGTTATGGTCCTTACGCACATGTAGAGAAAACACGTGTAGCCAATAGCTAACACTTTGCACAGCCATTTTTGTTTCCTGTTTTTATCTAACGGGGGACTAAATTATTGCCCAGATCAAAAGCTATCAAATTGCCGGCACATGTAATGTGTGGTGAGGGAATTGAGTTATCAGTGGCTGACATTCCAGGAACAGATGTTCTTATCCATCCTCTCATTATAGGGCTTCTCAAACTGAAAAAGTTAGTGAAGAAAGAGGAAAAAGATGAAAAAAAGAAAGAAAGAAAGAAAGAAAGGCAGGTTGGGTGGGGTGGGGGGGGGGGGGGGAGGGGGGTAGTATATGTCAAGGCAATACCCAAGTTTTCTTAACCAGAATGAAAACTGTGCAATCAAACTCTTGATCTGTGGCCAGAAATGAAAACATTTAAGGAGCTGCCTGATGTTTTTCACATTCACCTCCATGATTTTTCATTTAAACTTTTTATATGCCACACATGAGGTTCACAATAACAGGCAGTAACATTTTTGATCCTGAAGGAATGCCTTGTGTTTACCATCACATAATTCACCGTAAAAGCCGTGCATACACGATGTCATTTTAAAACCCAACATGTTGAAATAAAACATAGCTCGGGGCAATATGACGTAACTACGATGTTTCTCGCCAGTCCGTACCAGTGAAATTATATTACGCTCAGAAGGGAAAAATTGCAAACTTACAGCAACCTTAATGTCTCAGTTAGCCATCGTCATGTTTTTTTACACGGAACACATGCATGGGTTCATTGATAAAAATTACCCAAATGTGCCGTACATGTTACAGCAGTGAAAAACAACCATCCTGTTTTTGTGGAGAGAAAATTTAGAGACCAGAGCAAAAAGTGGTATCAAATTATTTCATAATTTTTCTGAAACACAGATCATTCCTTTAGATTTATATAATTACATTCATTTAAAATTTCTCTATTCTATGTTTAAAATTAAAATCATCCCAAAAACAAAATTGACTTCAAATATTCCACTTTTTAAGTTCAAAAGAGGGCGTATGGCAGACAAATACACCACTGCTGTGACGATTATGTACAATAAATATTTATAAATATATCATACATTATTTAAAGACACCATTGATTCTGCTCTTAAAACATGTTTCAGTAAATTTTCATGAATTAACATGGTTTATATCATATCAATTAGTGTAATGGCAAATACTTGTAATTTTTTACGTACATTTGCGTTCATTTCACTATAGAACCTTTGGACCAAAAAAACCCTTGATTAAAAAACTGATGAAAATGTGAAATATTTCATACCAATGAACCTTCGGACCAATGAACCAAATGGTCTGTTGCGATGCCCCCTTACCATCCTACATCTCTCCAAACTTAAAGTCGGTATATAAAACTTCAGTGTTTTAAATATATGAATGCTAGCTACATTAGTATAATTACTTGCGATTGATTTCGCAAGTCAATTCTTCGTTTGGTGAGTTTGTCTTCCATTGTATTTCTTTTAGACTTTGGTTTCTTAAATTATGAAATTCAATGCAAAACTAGGTAGTTCAGAGGAGAATGACACAGTATTGTGGTCTTTTGTGTGAACTGAAAATAAGGCTGATTTTGTCATCAATACCTGGACATAGCATTTAACTTTAACATTTTGTAACCTGTTGCTGAAGTAATTCTGTTTTTATTTTGGGTGAGGTTAAATAGCACTGGCTGACATACAATGTACGTGGAAATAATCAAAGAAACCATGTTCTCTATTGTCCTCAGTATTGAAATGTAGAAAGTAGCAAGTTGTGATGTTCTGATAACAGTAAATCTTTATGTCAGTCATTTTTTTTTGTTCACTCGGTGAATTTGCTCTGAACATCAATCACTATCCATTAGTGACATGCATGTAAATTGTTGTTCATTCATTGTAGTCAATAAATAATGCTAGTTGTCTACATGGTTTTGCCATTTGTGTGGTAGGCAGCTATCATAACTACACGTGTACGGTAATAAATATTTTATACTACTGTCATCATGACTCAGGATAATTTTCTGTTTTTTCGACTCTGTGTTTAATTCTTCTTCCCAAAATGGTAAATGCAGTCAATTATGTCATTCACAGCAAATAATTCAGACTACAATGAATAATCTGAGAAAGTAGCACAATGAAGATGCCACTGTAAATCCACTCTGGATTCAGTTGATTTTTCAAGGACTTGAAAATGGCAGGTGAAATATGAGAAAGTTCAAACATATTCTTAAAAACAGATGGGGGCTTAGTTTGAAAACTGAGTAATGCATACTACATGCATACTATTTTAATAATTAAAACTGCCAAGTTCTTTCTGATTGAACTTAATTACATATGCTGCTTTCTCTTTCTCTCTCTCTGATAGTCTAGGTTCTCATTTTTGTTATTGTGGCTGTCTCCACACCAACTCGATTTCTTTTTCCTTCCAAAAACAGGCCTATGTTGAAAGACGTCACTTAAATATATTTTATCTCTGTAAATTGCCCTTATAAATAATTGATGCTGTCTCCAAAACAAAATCTAAATTGTGGGGATAATGGAAAATGCAGTTAAGTATTGCCATACTTAGAGACCATAGATCATTTAAAATTATGAGGCGGCATAGTGGTAATAAATGAACAGGGTGGAGGCAGATCATTATATATATCCCGGATAAACCAAAATTATGATGCTTTTTGCAAGTCTCCAAGGCAACCAGAAAAACCAAGTTTCAAAAAAATCTGGTTTTGAAATGGTTCATGCTTTCTTCACCTTTTTCTTTGATGCAGACATTCATACAATCCTACTTGTTACAAACATCAAGAAAATAAACCCCTGGTTTTATAAATTAAATCCATGCAAGGTCTATTCAATGGCAATGAAAGGCTAACAGACCTGACAAAGCTCAGGCTCCGTTCCATCAAATCATTTTCCCCCATAAAAATCAAAGTTGGCAAGTAATAAAGGCCTGCCTTCTGTACAACCCCCATTTCAATCAGAACCCAATTATCTTTGGGGTTCATTTGCAGTTGAGGACTGGATTCTAATCAGATATTTTTTCTTCAGAGTTTTTTCAGATACCTGACCTGCGATCCATCATGGCTGACAGATGAAAGAGGTCAGGTGCCATCTTACACCAAGATTCTCTGATAAATTATCCATGACAGGGCTTAGGTGGCAAGCCTCAAGGCCCCTGATTGTGGATATACATGATGCGGTGTCAACAATTCATGACTGTCACTCATGTGTTTTAATGAGGCCCAAAAAATGGATAGGGTTTCTTCGAATTAATGCCCAAGGAGGGCTTTTGGTAAATGACCATAAAATACAACAGAATGAGATATACACAATGATTTAGGAGACAATTCAAAAATACATCAGTGCTTGAAAAGTGCCCCTGGTATTGCCTTCACTAAGTGGGATGGGAAATGACATGTGCAGGCTAAATTGCACTTGGGCAATTTTCTCGACCAACATGTTTTTTTAAATGTATAAAAAAACAAAAAATGTGACAAAAATGTGGATATAAGAAGAAGAAGAAGAAGAAGAAGAGAGAGAGAGAGAGAGAGAGAGAAAGGAGAGAGAGAAAGGTGTTCTTTTTACTGACTTTAAACTAAAGTACACTCTGTTTTAATAATCTGAAAGTGGACATTTAATTGCTCCCATATTTTAATACCTCTACTATTACTGGGATAACTTGATAACAAATTTACCAAAATGTTGTCAACTATGTTTGTCTATAACACTCATGTGCATGTTAATGCACACATAATGATATACCGTGATGATGATGAAGATGTGTGTATGTACATGCATGTGCATGTGTGTGTGTGTGTGTGTGTATGTGTGCGTGCAAAGGTTGCTGAAGCCTACATTCAATAAACTTATGAGAAAAAAGCAACAAAGATAAAGAAGAGTGGAAATGGGGATAGATGGAGGGAGGGCTATGCGAAAATGGGGGAAGGAGGAAGGAAAGGGTTATAAGGATAGGGCTATTGAGGGGAGGAAAGATGGAAAACAAACATTCTTGGAATTCTCTCATAATCCAATTATGCAGATGAAAAGTTGTAAAAAAGTCAACAGCCGCCACACCGTTTTTCTTTCATGTGGTCCGCTACTTTACCGCCCATAGTGATCTTGTTAATTTTTTATGACATTTGAAACAAAGTTCCATTCATCTTGAAAGAATTACCATTTTGTATCTTATGAGCTTGATTTTTTTTTTGTAAAAATGCACAAGTGATTTAAATGATTTTTGGCTCTTTTTAACAGTCCATGACACAAATTATCTTTTCAAATGAAGAATTCCATAAGAGTAATTAAGAACCTCATACAACATTTGGCAGTTCTTTAAATATGACCTTCTCTAATATGATTTAGGAATGCAGTGATGTTTTTGAACTCTAAGAAAAAAGAAATGTAGTTCCAAATGAACACATTAACCTCATCAAAATGAATGTAAAAAATTAGGTCTCTGCTCTACAAAAAAAAAAAAAAAAAAAAAAAAAAAGAAAGAAAAATTGCCAGCATTCTCCAAATCTATAACATTTCAGCTGCCATTTGTTTCAATGGTTGACTTCAATCTGATGAGAATGCCACAGCAAGTACAAGGCAAGACCTGAGTCATATTTCTGACCTCCAAGCAGGAATATTCTCAGTGTTATTTTAAAGCGGCTCTCTCCATGTGCCCAGGTCGATCCAGAGATATTGTTTTACATGCAATTCAGGATAATCATACAGCCAAGATTTCACTATGTTATTGTATGGTATTAGGGCAAGGAAGAGGGGAAGGGGGGGGGGCTGAGTATCAGAGAACATAAAAAAAAACTCATCTCTCTTCATCTCTCTACTAACAGCATACCTTTGCCATTATACCAGTATCTGTACTATGAGGTGTTGGGAGATACCAGTTTTGTCCTAGAAATCCGAGGTTTGGAATACAGGATGAGGATGAAAATAATCCTGTTTTGTCTCATCCTACTATTTGCATACAAGGACATTTTTTGGGGTGGTGGGGTGGTGGAGGGGGGGGGGGAGAGGAGGAAATAAGGAGGCAATGTGTCTCATAGTTCATGCCCTTTTAAGAGTTGTGAAGGGTTTCCGTCCTTCCTCCCCCAGACATGCTGAAAACTTTTCAGAATGGCTGGACATTTGGACGGGCTGTAATGAAAAATTTGGTAGACCGAATGGATTTTTCTCGGATCGAAAATCACTCTGTTCGTTTGAGACAGATACTACCAGTACAATTAGGTAGCTTACTTTGTTTGTGAATGTGATAGTTATGAAATGGAAGGGAAAAAACTCTTTGGGTTTCATATAATTTTATTAGTGAGGTATGTCGAATGATGACTGTATATTCAAAATTGTGGTTCTTAAAACTCTTGTCGGTTCTTTGGACCAACCAAATTCAATTTTCTACCAGTCCAGACAAATTTTCCTGGTCATGACCAATCGGACCGATAGTTTCAGCATGTCTGCTCCCCTCCACCCTACCCCTTTGTCATTAGAAGTCAGTAAATAAAAACATCTTAACATTATGCATCAGAGGTTAATGCTGTCAAATGTTGAAAAACAAATAAGATTTGTCAGAAGAAAAGACAAACTGGTATACGTTGTCATTGTTTGAATGACAAAGTTAGACTGGAATAATTAAAAGACATTTTCTGCAGCATTTATTTAAAATACTATACTGGGGTAGCACTAGCAATTGTTTTCACTTAGCCAAATCACTATTTTTTTTCATCACTTTGTCCTCCATATGCTATACACTTTCATGGGCCTAACTGCCTCAGTTTGACCACTGCTTAGAAAACAAATCAGTACCTAACTATATATGAGCTGTCATGTCCAAACACCATGTTAGAATCATAAGACATATCCTGCTAGCTCCAATGTGTACTTTGAAAATATGACATTTGAAACAGTTAAAAGTGATGAGACAATAACAAAACTGCTTTAAATTGTGGTGGGTGGGGCAGCAGAGAGATTAGATTGGTTTCCAATGGAGAGCTAACCTTAATCAGATTGCCTGCTGAGATGGGATGTACACATCTATGACTTCACTGAAGACATATCTATTCAAAAATGAAGTGAATTTAGATGAATAATAACAATTATAATAACAATGACCATAATTGCTATTATTGTTTTCAATACCAATCTAACTAATTGTTTATCTTCTAATAGCTACCTTGTTTATAAAAGGAAATCTATCTTTGAATAATGTGTTGTGTGTCAGTTTGATAACATTTATGACAATAGGTAAAGGCATAAATGTATATACCAGTGCAGGGACTGAACTTACTAAATAATAATATTATAATGATTGAACTGAATTTGATAAATTATAATAACCGTACGTGTATGAAGACTACGAATTACTAGAAACTCACACACATTATGAGCAAGCCTATTTCCAGTGACAAGCACATAGGTGTAATGAATCTTTATTTCCAGCCATGTCTGAAACTAAAGATGTTAGTCTAAAATAAAACTAAGAGCAATGGAAAAAAAAACCTTGGCACTATATATAGATAGCCTAATAGATCCGTTGTAAACATCATCAAACAGAGTTCAAGTATGGGATTAAAAATATCACTTAGTGGGAAATGACTGACATCCCTCACTCATATATTGCATTACAAGTACATTTCATCGAACATGAAAAAGCCATAGAGTACAATAACGCATCAGCAAATGGGTGATAAGAGACGCACAATTAAAACACTAGAATCTGATTCTCCCATTTTCATTATTTCTCGTCTATGGGGAATTAGTTTTCCCCTTACATGACATGACATAAAGGCAGGCCAATTTCTTTGTTCTAACTCCAAACATTTTTTTTTCATGATTTTCATCCTTTGTTCAAATTCACTGAATCAATGCTGAAGCCATATGTCGCCTGTCTCTTTAACAGCAATGCTTCACCTGGGTTGTTAATTGGGCCCTGGTAGGTCTAAGGAGCAAATAGAAATTGTTCCCTTGAGGATAATTAATCCACTTCATTTAACTAATTCCAGTCACAAATTACATCTGTCAAACCATCGACCATATTTGTTATACCAGTATTACATGTGTAGTGATATTGTTTTGCTAGCATCCTTGCCTTGTTTTTTAATATTATCATGTGTAGTAGACTATAAAGGCAGTAATTTATTATCAAAATGATGACTTTGTCTAGCTTGTCACCTGCATGTTTTTGTGTTTATCCCTTTGATATGTTTTATTTTGCTGACTTTTATCTATCCATCTATCTATGAAGCAAATTGATATTTTTGTCCCTGGTCAAGGAGGGAGCGAGGAGGGTATGGAGGATGAATTTTGGGGCATGTTTGATGAGTAAGTCTGTTAAAGCATTTGGAAGAGAAGAAATGTTTTTGTATCTTGTATTGGCGAGAGCAGAGAGAGAGAGAGAGATAGATAGAGAGAGAGAGAGAGAGAGAGAGAAAGAGGTGTGTGTTTGTATGTGTGTGAGAGAGAGAGAGTGTGTGTGTGTATGTGTATGTATGTGTGTGTGAGAAAGAGAAAAGGGTATGTGTGTGTCAGTACACTTGGTTGACTTTGTGTGAGAGAAAAACAAATTTAATAAATTAATGCTCTAAATAACAACAACAACAACTTCTACTACTATACTACAGTCAACAATAACAACAACGACTAAATCAAGCAAAAGGCCCCAAACTTCCCTAAACCCTCAACACATTTGCGATAACCACAGTCATCCATCTTAACTCTATCAAATAAAAAGAAAGTTCATTTCCCCGAAATAAATAATGATGTCTTCCAACAAAAATTGCATTTACTTGAGGCCCAGGTGGCCGCCGTGAAGCACCTGTGATACTGTTTTTTCCTAATAAGACCCCAATTTAATGTACCTGTCTAGTTGAATTAATGCTACAATTATTCACTTCTTTCGGCTCTAGAAACTGTACTTCTGAAGGGACAAACTTTTAATTCAAAGTCATGCCCCATTCACAAATGACTCACATTTTATGGACCTGTACGTTCTAGTTTTAAGTCTTTCACTGTGGTAAAAAGCAAACTGGCTTAATGTAGCTTTACTATTATTATTATTATTTTTAGAATTAGAACTATTATTATTTGCCTTTACTTTTGTTTGCTCTCGTTGAGAATAAATGCAGGGAAACTTCACTTATCCTGACCTCTCCCCCCCCCCCTCAGGGGCGGATCCAGAGATATTTTTGACAGTTTTCTGAGTCTTCCAACAGAAAAAAATTACATACCCATCAATGTAAACTTGAAAATCTGACCGTCTTCTAGAAGACCCAGAAGAGGGCCTCAACCTCCCCCCCCCCCTGCACCCTGGCCCTTTTCATGATATTATAACATGACAGGGGACACTACTCAGAATCTTAGAGAAATGGTGGTACTTGTAAATGTCCAAGATTCCTGCTCTCATATAAGTCTATCTATATGAATTTTTATTAGCACAACAGCAGAGAGAGAGAGAGAGAAAGAGAGAGAAGAGAGGAGGGGTTCATCCATTTCCTCTTTTCTTTCACTTAGGCCTTTATAAATTCACCAATGACAGAGAGAGGGAAAGAGATGGAAGAGGGGTTTAAATCCATTTCTGTTTTTACTTTTGATTTGCAATGTCCTTTTTATATTCACTAATGAGAGAAAGAGAGAGAGAGAGAGAGAGGGAGAGAGAAGGAGAGAGAGTCAGGAACTAAACAAAACAGACTGGAAGTCCCACAAAGCAGTACACACACCATAGGCCCCTGCATTTACCAGACCACAAAAGAGGTTATAATTTAACGCAACTTGTCAATACAGCAAACTCACCATAATGGTAATGTAATATGGCAATTTCTTGTTGCTGTATTGCTCCGTAAATATTAGATGAGTGCTTTTATGCTGACTCGTGCTCCGCTTCTTTTATAACCTCCCTTCACTGTGTCAAGTCTACCTGAAATGGGAGCCTCCTTCAGGCGTAGGCACTTTTTTTGGGCAGAAAAGGGTGTCAGTTTAAAGTGATATTCTATCTTTGCCTGAGAAATGTCTTAAATGTGTCAGTTACTTTAAAAGTTTTGGTTATCTTCATGAGTAGTTCATCTTTTTAAAGTGTGGACATAGACTGCAGTTGTGCTGGTTTTATTACTTGACATGAAAAAACAAAACACAACAAACTAAGTCTTCTTATTTTATGAGAAGCATTGGAGTCCCATATTTTCTCCAGCATTTCTAAACCTAAATCTCAAATTGCACTCGACATAAGCTACATACAGACACGTTTTAACTCTCTCTCTCTCTCTTTCTCTGGGTGCATTCCCAGAGATTTAGATCGATCCAGAGATTTATATTTAGATCGACCTACCGGTAACTCCCTGGGGGTTCACGCTAAATTGCAGTCAGCGGAGCACGTACCATAGTTAATTACCCCCTTACAGCTTTTAGTAGGCAGGACAGACGCTTAAGCCGGCTAAGCTGACAATAATCTAGTGAAACTCCCCACAGGGATAGATCGATCTAAAATCTATGGGAATGGGTTCTCTGATAGAACTATAGAAAGTACAATAAACTCTAAGATATCTTAATCTCTGGTGATTTTAACTTGGTTATTTTGTGATGCATTATAAACAGACTTAGGGGAAAGGATTCATTCTAATAATTTCAGCAGAGTAAAAGGGGATGTTTACTTCAGTCCAGTAGGCAAGGGGGGGAGGGGGGGTTGGTGAGGGAGAGGGGGGGATACAAAAGAACTGCCCAATTTGAGCAGGGGGAAAATTCACTCTGAATGAACAATTGATTTAAGTTTAATTAACTTAATGCCCTTTCTCAAGTAGGGTCAGTTTATAGGGTGAGGTCCCTGGCATCAGATCTGGCAATTTCCTCTTATCTAAACCCATTATCATATTCCTGGATGGGCTTGACCCTTTCTTACCACATTTTGCACACAGAGTTAATTTTTATGCTAATAAATTACCTTTCAACCTATATTTCCATAAAATAATACATAATCTGCTTAATCTCAAATTCCATTTCTGTTAGGTAAACAGTCGGTTGACCCAAAAGACTGATACTGTGTGCACGTCAAAAAAGTCACAA